>NC_082720.1:76198443-76383443 GCF_030144855.1 Hypanus sabinus | reverse complement strand
CAGGGAGACTTGGATAGGCTGGGTGAGTGTGCAGATACTTGGCAGATGTCATTCAATGTGAATAAATGTGAAGCTATCCACTTTGGAAGCAGGAACAAGAGGGCAGAGTATTGTCTGAATGGTGTAGAGTTAGGTAAGGGAGAAATGCAAAGAGACCTAGGAGTCCTAGTTCATCAGTCAATGAAGGTGAATGAGCAAGTGCAGCAGGCAGTGAAGAGAGCAAATGGAATGTTGTCCTTTATTACAAGGGGAATTGAGTACAAGAGCAAGGATGTCCTTTTGCATTTGTACAGGGCCCTGGTGAGACCACACCTGGAATATTGTGTACAGTTTTGGTCTCCAGGTTTAAGGAAGGACATTCTGGCAATTGAGGAAGTACAGCATAGATTCACTAGGTTGATTCCTGGGATGGCAGGGCTGTCTTACGCAGAGAGATTGGAGAGATTGGGCTTGTACACACTGGAATTGAGGAGATTGAGAGGGGATCTGATTGAAACGTTTAAGATAATTAAAGGATTTGATAGGATTGAGGAAGGAAATATGTTCCAGATGATGGGAGAGTCCAGTACCAGAGGGCATGGATTGAGAATAAGAGGTCAGTTATTTAAAACAGAGTTGAGGAAGAGCTTCTTCTCCCAGAGAGTTGTGGAGGTGTGGAATGCACTGCCTCGGAAGATGGTGGAGGCCAATTCTCTGGATGCTTTCAAGAAGGAGCTAGATAGATATCTGATGGATAGGGGAATCAAGGGATATGGGGACAAGGCAGGAACCGGGTATTGATAGTAGATGATCAGCCATGATCTCAGCATGGCGGTGCAGGCTTGAAGGGCCAAATGGTCTACCTCTGCACCTACTGTCTATTGTCTGGGGGACCTAAGTTGTAAGGAAAGAGTGAAAGGTGAAAAGTTTAAGGGGAACATGAGGGAAAACTCCTTCACTCAGTTGGCCGTGAGAGCGTGGAATAAGCTGCCAGCACAAGTGGTGCATGCAAACTCGATTTCAACGTTTATGTGGTTTGGATATGTACATGGATTGTAGGGATATGGAGGGCTATGGTCCTGGTGCATGCAGGTCAATGGGAGTAGGCTGTTTAAATGGTTTCAGCATGGACTAGATGGGGCGAAGGGCTTGTTCCTGTGCTGTACTTTTCTATGACTCTATAACTCCAAGAACACAGCATTTTTTCATTACATGCTAGTATAGCCGCTGAGAAATGCATCCAGCTTATCTTCAATGGAGCTAACACTGGAGAGCAGCACCAATGGGTGGGGCCGTCCCGGACCGCCTCCAGTATCTCCTCTCCTGGGTGGCTGCATCAGGCGACCCCGCAACACGAGGGCCTGGTCTGCGTGACAAATGAGGCCACACGGCTCCCCACCGTCAGTCTCGCCAGTTAACTAGTGAACCAGACTTACAGAATTCTACATTATCAATGTCCAGCAGGGACTTGCAATCACAAAAAAAACATCCAAGATAATCATTTGTACCATATATTGAACTGCGCACCACATCCATGAATACCCTCGATGCCTCCCTCCTTGGGTCACTATAGCAGGTAGCAAGAGGATATACAACAAGTACAGCACCACTGCTATTGAGCAACCTGCTGCTGTGCTAGACCTGCAGTACTTGATGTTCTTAACATCCAGCAGTGTCTCGCGATCATAAAAAAGACACAAGGGATGAACAATTACATCTTTGTTTGGACCCAGGGAATCCACTCCAACCAAGCATGCCACCACCTTACTGAAATTACAAAATAACACAAGATATTCAGCAGATGCTGGAAATCCAGAGTAACACATAAAATGTTGTTGGAACTCAGCAGGTCAGACAGCATCTATGGAAATGAATGAAGATTCGACATTTCAAGCCAATGAAGGGTCTCAGCCCAAAATATCGACTCTTTATTCCTTTCCATAGATGCTGCCTGACATACTGAGTTCCTCCAGCTTTTTGTCTGCTTTACTCTAAATTAAAAGTAATGTTTAGTTACAAGGGAAGAATAACTAAGGATGGATAAACAGGAATGGGACGGTCTCCTGCTGAGTATAACTGCTCGAGCTTTTGACTCTGAGAATTAAATAGAAAAAGGAATATGAAGCAGAGATATCCAAAACCTCTGTCAGATCTTGGCTTGGCTCCGGCATATGTCTTTGCTCTGCCAATTCATAGAAACATCAGTCATAGCAGCAGCAATAGCCTGACCTGCTCCTCAAACCTCTTCCACCTTTCATTAAGATTAAGGCTGATCTACATACATGATGTAAAGGAATACTACACCATATTGTCTTGCCACCACTGTAAGGAAATTCCTTAGGTTGCCATGAAATGATTTTTCTACCTACAGAAAGAACATTTCATGGCAAAAAGCTTAAATTATGTTTAAACATAAAATTAGCATGGGCTTACTTCACCTTAACTGAATTCAAGTTCATCTTACCATCTGTCGTTCAAAAGTTGTTCCTAGAGTAGAGTAGCCTGTATGCATTGAAGTAAACAGTAAGCTGATGAATGGGAAAGAAATAGAAGAATATATGGATCAATTTGGATGTGTAGGAGCAGGTTTGTGTGGAGCACAAGACCAGTGGAGAGTAGGATTGATATCCTATTTTATGCTGTAACTTCTATAAAAACCAATGTAGTTTTGACTTGCCTATGCAAGTTAAAATCAGATTTTTGACATTTACAGTTATTTTTTATTTTATATTATTTAGCATTCTTGCTTCTGAGAGATCAGTAAGTTGGCTCGTTAAAATGTAAACCACAGGATATGTAATATCCAGTCCTTTTAGCTCTTAACCCACCCCACCATCCAAGGCCCCAAGCAACTCTTCACTTGCACTTCTTCCAATCAAGTGCACAAAACGGATTTGTCCACCCCAGAAATAATAAATGCAGATCTGATGATTGTTTTCCTTAGCAGCTACTTCAATCTGCTGGTCTGGCCTTCCAGCAGGATACTGTAAATCTGAAATAAGAACAGAAAATACTATAAACACTTAGCAGCCAGTCACGATCGCACTGACAACAGCAACCAGAAAATGGAATGGGTTATCATCTTGAATTGAAGGCCCCTCCTCTCTTAAAAATGTTTCTTTCTTGAACAATAACCAGAGAGCTCAAACCATTGTTATTACTGCAGTCTTGCCCAGGGGCTATTCTCACTACTGGCCTTTCAAACCCAGAAGAAGAAGACCAGAAGAAAGAATCGTGCCCTGTAGCACTAAATAAATCACAAAGTAACAGTGGAAGGAGGTTCTCATTTTATCGCAAGAACTGTAATGCAGTCCTTCGCAGAGTTAATGAGCTTAAGGAGAAGCAGGCCAGATAGCATGATCCTCATCTGACTGCCAGAAAAGATTGGCTCTAACTGTTGAACCCATTAAGCAAGTCATATGATGTAATGCTGCAGGAGTGTACTTGTGAAGTCCCACTAGGCTGTTACCGTACATTTATTGCTGTTCAACACAGTGACAGAAAATACCTTGCCTCTATTCTATACGATTATTGTAATATTAATTGGGCGGTTTATCTGAACTCACCAGACAAACTGGTTTCAAAAGAAAATTATAGATATTATATAACTGTAAATGCTAAAAATATTTCATAATTTGCAGTCTGTCAAAGCCTTATCCAGGCCCCTTGCGTTCTGTATTGACATGGGAATTTTTTTTTATTTTAACTTCTTTCTTCTTGCACCTTCTTGTTTCACTTAGATCTCTCCTGTTCATTCTCCATGTTAGGGAGGTAAAGAGATACAAAAATGAAAGAGGGATTTATAATGCAACATAACCATCAATGCTATGTGGTTCCAGCTATAGGCTCCAACATTCTGGAATGATCCTATTCAAGTACTGAATTTCACACAGTAATGATTTTTATAGAAACTCTAAGAATTGAAAGTAGCACTTTGGAGGAGTGACCTGGACTTTTGTGGTATAAAGATTGAAGGTGCTGTATCTCTGAAATGTTTCCTGAACAGTTTTAATATTGGTGTTGACAGAAAACATATTGTACAGAGGATGACATTGCATTCTAAATACATTCTGAATTCCTTTCTCCTTTGTTCAAGCTTCTCCAATTACATAAAATTATTTTCCTCCTCCTCCACCCACCCACCCAAACTTCCTTCCTTATCCAACTATCTAACTCCTCCATTGTTTTGGTCATTATCTTCAACTGTTTCTATGCATAAGCTTGTCTATTTCTTCACTCCTGTGTCTTTTATCTCTCCCACGCTGTCCTCCAGTTCTGAGAGATTGCACTTTCACCTGTTTGTTTCCTGGCATTCATATTGCTCACCATCTTCACACAGAGTCCCTCTACCTATCTATCTCTCCTACTCTCTCTCTCCTCTTTGCACAATTCTTCTTTTTTGTTATTTTCCCCCTCTTTTACCCTCTTATGCTCCTGTAGGAAATAGCTGCATTATAACAAAGGAAAGGTGGCAAGGTGGCATCATCAATGGCCACAGATGACTAAGGTGGTTATAATAAGCAAGGTTTTCAACTTCTCCAGCATTAATTTGGATTGTCTTAGAGCAGGGGTGACCAACCTTTTACATTCTGTGCATCAATATTTTCACACACAAGTTCTATATTAACATATTCTTACAAGAATTCAATGGGGGTACAAGAGTTGTATGGCGCATCTGAACTCATGCGTGAAGAAATTGACACATGGAATGTAAAAGGTTGGCCACCCCTGTGAGGTACTTAGAGTGGTAGAATTTTAAAAGAATCTCGAGAGCTTTTTGAAGTAGCAAGTAAGAAGTCCGATTGGGGAAGGGGAATTACTGGGCCAAGCATTAGGAAATGTAACTTGTTAAGTGGCTGCAGTGCAACTGGGAGGGCATTTTAAAGAAAGCAACCATAATTTTGGAAATGTTAATGTAGTTATTAAAAAGGATGATGACTGGATATTAAAATCTTGAACTGGAGAAAGGCTGATCCCAATCTATCAGACAAAACCTGGCAAATTTAGACTAGGAGCAACTACTTACTGTTGGTCTACATCAGACAGGTGGAAATCACACAAAAATGAAATCCATGATGCAAGGGAATTCAAGGCCAGAGAGGTGAAAAATCAGGGCAATATCCCCAAGTTTTGCTGGATTAGATAAAGGGTTACAACTATGGAAATGGAAAACATTGGAAGGCTAACATGAATATAATAAATGAGTGTGGAGAGGTAATTAAAAAAGTTAAGCATGGACATGCAATATCACCAGCAGACAAGATTAAGGGGCATATCAGAATACTTTTTTAAGTCTATTAAGGGCAAGAAAGAAACCAAAGAAAATGTAAAGTTCATTAAAGATCAAAGGGGCAAAGTGTATATGGAAACAGGAGCAGCAAGTGAAGTCTTAAATTAATAATTTTCAACTGTATTCGCTATGGACAGGACCATTGTATTTGGAGGGGGCAGTGAAATTCTAGAGAAAGCCATCTTAAAAAAAAAGGCACTAGTTGCCTTAGCAGTACCTGAGAAAATTATCTATGGGAAACAAGATTGACAGAGATCTTTAAATCCTAGCTGGCCATAGGTGTGATGGCATATGACTGGAAGACATCAAATTTGGCATGACTCTTTGACCGAGAATTTTGAGACAATGGCTTCCAACAGTCTTCCGGATGATGTCATTTCATCGTAATAGGAATGATGGTTTTCCTCGGATCAAATTTTCCCAGCCCCATTCAGCTCTCAGAGGCCATTGAAGGTAAAAAAAATTACCTGAGGTAATGACAAGTATAATGGCATACAGTGACTGAGAGTCTAACATTCCCCATTTCAAAATGTTAGCAGTAACATTCAAAAAGATCTTTTGAACATGGACCTGCTTTATACTTCTGCTGTGGAAGATATTTTTTCCCTATATATTAATAAAAAGGATCACAAATGAGAAGCCTTTGGTAGATAATGTTATATTTTGTAACTTTCAAACATAAAACAAATTCAAAGAAACTCACAGGAGTCCAAAAATATGGGTGTAGTTTGAATTTAAATTAAGCGAGGCATACAAATATCAGGTGGTGGCAATTAAGGTATTTTTACATATAATCCATAATCAATTATTTAAACAATTAGGAATGCTTAGTCAAACATTACACAGCATCTATTAAACATACTAACCCCTTCCCCTTGGAAGTTTTCATGTTTTATTGCTTTACAACATTGAATAACAGTGGATTTAATTGGCTTTTTTGACACTGATGAACAGAAAAAGACTTTTTTGTCGGTGAAAACAGATCTCTACAGAGTGAATTAAATTAATTACAAATATAAAACATAATTAATTGATTGCTTAAGTATTCACTTCCTTTAATATGACACTCCAATCATCACTGGTGCAAGAAATTGGTTTTAGAAGTCACATGATTAATTAAATGGAGATCTGTTTTTGGAGACCTGTGTGTCGTCAAGGTGTTTCAATTGATTGTAGTAAAAAAACACCTGTATCTGGAAAGTCCAACTGCTGGTGAGTCAGTATCCAGGCAACAACTCCACTTTGAAGACAAAAAGAACATTTCAAGCGGCTCCGTGAAAAGGATATTGAAAAGTACAAAGCAGGAGAAGGATACTAGAAGATGTCCAAGTCAATGAATATCTCTTGGAGTACAGTTAAGTCAATTGTCAAGAAATGGAAAGAATATGGCACAGCTGTAAATATGCCTAGAGCAAGCTTTCCTCAAAAAATGAGTGACCTTGCAAGAAGGGGATTAGTGAGGGAGGCCACCAGGAGATCTATGACAACTCTGGAGGAGTTTCAGGCTTCAGTGGCTGAGATGGGAGAGACTGTGCATGCAACAACTGTTACTTGGGTGCTTCACCAGTTGCAGCTTTATGGGAGAGTGGCAAAGAGAAAGGCACTGTTGGAAAAAAATTCACATGAAATCTTGGCTAGAATTTGCCAGAAGTTTGCATGTGGAAGTGTGGTGAACTGTGTGTGCCTGTCTGGACACGTCCCCTGCTGACTGCTCCTGTGGCTCCTCCCACAGGCCCCTGTATAAAGGCGAACTGAGGCCTGACGCTCGGCCTCAGTCTCCAGGACGTAGTATGATGGTCACTCACTTCTGGTTCCTTCTTCCAGTCAATAAAAGCTGATATCTCGCCTTACGTCTCAGAGTGAGTTATTGATGGTGCATCAGGAAGTCAGCTGGAAGAAAGTTCTTGGGTCTGATGAAACCAAAATTGAGCATTCTGGCCATCAAACTAAATGCTATGGTTGGCACAAGCCAAAGACCACACATAATCAAAAACACACCGTTCCTACTGTGAAGCATGGTGGTGGCAGCATCTATCCATAGGGATGCTTCACTGCAGCAGGCCCTGGAGGGCTTGTGAAGGTAGGGAGTAAAATGAATGCAGCAAAATACTGGGAAATCCTGGGGGAAAACCTGATGTAGTCTGCAAGAGAATTGTGACTTGGGAGAAGATTTGTTTCTCAGCAAGATAGTGACCCCAAGCGTACAACAAAATCTACACAAGAGTGGCTTAAAAACAGCAAAGTTAAAAGCCTAGAGTGATCAAATCAGAGGCCAGACCTCCATCCGATTGAGAATTTGTGGATGGACTTGTAAATGGCTGTTCACTCATGATCCCCATCCAATCTGACAGAACTTGAGCAGTTTTGTAAAGAAGAATGGAGAAAAATTGCAATGTCCAGGTATGTAAAGATTATAGAGACCTATCCACACAGACTCAAGGCTGTAATTGCTAGCAAAGGTGCTTCTACTAAATACTGATTTGAAGGGGGTGAATGCTTATGCAATCAATTATTTTGTTTTATATTTGTAATTAATTTAGATCAGTTTGTAGAGATATATTTTCAATTTGACACAAGAGTCTTTTTCTATTGATCAGTATCAAAAAAGCCAAGTTAAATCTACTGTGATTCAATGTAGCAAAACAATAAAACATGAAAACTTCCAAGGTGGTGAATGTTTTTATAGGTACTGTACATACAAGATTAATCAAATATTATCAAAATATCAAATACATATAGCTGACATATTGATGGGGTGAGAGCTTGTGAGGAGTAGTATGGGTAGATAATTAAAAATAAATCACTAATAGTTGAAGAGAACCATCCACAAGAAAAACTTAAAATGCTGCAAGTATTTCTGTCAGACAGCACCTGGGCAGACAGAAACAAAATGTGATCAATACTTTGTAGTCTAAGTTAGTCTGTCAGCAGTTCTGATGAAAGACTATCAAACTGAATCTTTAACTGTGTATTTGACTCCACAGATGGTATTTGTTGGATATTGCCAACGTTTATAAACTGTTTACATGGTGATTTGTTTGCAATATGCCTGTGACACAAACACATCTGTTGTTCCCAACATCATCTTTACTTGATCTCCACAGATTCTGTTGGAGTTTAAAATGAGGAAGGAAACCGTCATGATCCCTATGGCTTGCCATAGAGCAATGAGCTGCTTGGTTTTGGTTTAATTTTATCAAGTTAATTGTTGCTGGCGCGTTTTACCCACAGTATATGGTTATTTTAAAGAGGACTCTCAGTCAGTGCCTTAGTGGGGTCATTGTGTCGGAGAGGATGATTTACCTTGTGGTGTCACTCTGGCGCTCCTCAGAGGCTCTGATTCTGATGTTTAACCTCCTGCCTCTTCTCTGAGGATCCTGCTGTTCCTCCACACCTGGTCCTTCATGAGCAGACCATGACAGAAACCTCCTACTGAAGAAGGCCGCTTCTTGCAGCTGCATCCAAGTGCAAAGCATCATATAAGCAGCATTGACAGGAACAACATAAGTTAAACATAAATTCTACACGAATTTTACACAAAAACTCAATTATAACCAAACAAACAAGACCCTTGTAATGCAGTGTGGTCAGTGGTCATGGTGTTGCTTAAACTCTAAGGTTTTGTCGGTTAATTGAAGAACCATGTGGTTGAAGGGAAGAACCTAATGGAGTGGGACTTTAGGTATCTGTACTTCCTGCCCGATAATAGATGCAAAAAGACTGCATGGTCCAAGTGGTGAGGATCTTTGATGTCAGATGTTGCCTTTGTGAGACCATGCCTCCTGCAGATACTACCAGTATAGGGACAGATGTGCTCATGATATGATAGTCTCTACGGCTTCTTGGAATTCTGCGCATTCCAACTGCTATACCAGACCATGACACAACTTATCAGGATACTTTGAGAAGTACATCTGTAGAAGTTTGTTAGAGTTTTCAATGACCATAAGATATAGGGGCAGAAGTAGGCCATTTGGCCCATTGAGTCTGCTCCACCATGGGCTGGTTCTTCCAGTCATCCCCACATCCCTGCCTTCTCCACATACCCTTTGACGCCCTTGCTGATCAAGAGCCTATCTGTCTCTGCCTTAAATGCACTCAGTGACTTGGCCTCCACAGTCGCTCGTGGCAACAAATTCCACAGATTTACCATCCTCTGACTAAAGTCATTTCTCCACATCTCTGTGGATGTGTCCACAGAGATGTGTCCATCACAATGGACGTCCTTCAATCCTGAAGTCGTGCCCTCTTGTCCTAGACTCCCCTACCATGGGAAATAACTTTGCCATATCTAATCTGTTCAGGCCTTTTAACATATGGAATGTTTCTATGAGATTCCTCCCCCCCCCCCATTCTCCTGAACTCCAGGGAATACAGCCCAAGAGCTGCCAGATGTTCCTCATATGGTAACCCTTTCATTCCTGGAGTTATTCTCGTGAACCCTCTCCAATGTCAGTATATTTTTCTAAAATAAGGAGCCCAAAATCGCACACAATACTCCAAATGTGGTCTCACAAGTACCTTATAGAGCCTCAACATCACATATTCTTATATTCTATACCTCTAGAGATGAATGCCAACATTGCATTCGCCTTCTTCACAACCAACCCAGCCTGGAGGTTACCCTTTAGGGTATCCTGCACAAGGGCTCCCAAGTCCCTTTGCATCTCTGCATTTTGAATTCATTCCACTTCTAAGTAAGAGTCTGCCCATTTATTTCTTCCACCAAATTGCATGACCATACACTTTCCAACATTGTATTTCATTTGCCACATTTTTGCTCATTCCCCTAAAATATCTAGGCCTCCCAGTAGACTCTCTGTTTCCTCAACACTACCCTCTCCTCAACCTAACTTTGTATCATCAGCAAAGTTAGTGACAAATCCATTAATCCCATAGTCCAAATAATTGACATACATCATAAAAAGCAGCGGTTCCAACACTGACCCTTGTGGAACTACACTGGTAACTGGCAGCCAGCCAGAATACGATCCCTTTATTCCCACTCTCTGTTTTCTGCCGACCAGACAATGCTTCACCCGTGCTAGTAACTTCCCTGTAATTCCATGGGCTCTTATCTTGCTAAGCAGCTGTATGTGCGACATGTTGTCAAAGGCCTTCTGAAAATCCAATTACACCACATCTACTGTATCTCCTTTGTCTACCTTGCTTGTAATTTCCTCAAAAAATTGCAGTAGGTTAGTCAAGCAGGATTTTCCTTTCTGGAAACCATGCTGGCTTTGGCCTATCTTGTCATGTGCCTCCAGGTACTCCGTAATCTCATCCCTAACAATTGATTCCAACAACTCCCAACCACTGATGTCACGCTAACAGGTCTATAGTTTCTTTTCTGCTGCCTCCCACCCTTCTTAAATAGCAGAGTAACATTCGCAATTTTCTAGCAGATCCTGCTAGAATCTATCAATTCTTGAAAGTTCTCTGTTAATGCCTCCACAATCTCTCCAACTACTTCCTTCAAAACTCAAGGCTGCATTCCATCAAGTCCAGGAGATTTATCGACCCTCAGACCATTAAGCTTCCTGAGCACCTTCTCAGTCATAATTTTCACTGCACAAACTTCACTTCCCTGACACTCTTGAATGTCCATTATACTGCAGGTGTCTTCCACTGTGAAGACTGATGCAAAATATGCATTCAGTTCCTCTGCCATCTCTGCATCTCTCATTACAATATCTTCAGCATCATTTTGTATTGGTCCTATATTTACCCTCAACTCTCTTTTACCCTTTATATACTTAGAATAGCTTTTAGTATCTTCTTTGATATTAGTCGCCAGCTTCCTTTCATAATTCACCTTTTCCTTCCTAATGACCTTTCCTTCTGTAGGTTTTTAAAAGCCTTCCAATTCTCTAACATCCCATTAGCTTTGGCTTCCTTGCATGCCCTCTCTTTTGCTTTTACTTTGGCCCTGTATTCACTTGTCAGCCATGGTAGTGACAAGCTGAACTTCCTTAACCTCCTAAGAAAGTAAAGACACATTTCACAGTTTGCTTCAATATTTTGATGCACATGGGACAAATACAGCTGTTCTTTATCTTTATCTTAATCTACATGCTGGACCCAGGACAGTCATCTGATGTGTTAACACCTAGGAATTTAAAGCTTGGCTCTCTCCACCACTGATTCCCATGTAGACTGGTGGATGTTCACCCTCCTTCTCATTCATGAAGTCAATAATCTGTTGTTAAGTTTTCCTCACATTGAGTGAGATGTTTTTGTTGTGGCACTCAACCTGTCTCATTCTGGTAAACCTACTCACCACTACTTGTGATTCATCCAATTACAGTAGCGTCATCAACAAATTTGAAGATGGCTTTGGAGTTGTCCTTTGGCACTCAGTTCATGCGGGAGGCTAAGCATACAGCCCTGAGATGCACCTTTGTTGCTGACCCGTGAGGTGGTGAGGTAGAGATATTGTTAGCAAAACTCACTGACTGGGCGAAACAGAGCTGGCTGTCAGCTGGTGACTCCAAGGATGCCACGGTGTTGCTCACAGGTAATTAGCCCACAAATTTACCTGAATGTCTTAAAAGAGCTGCTCTCCAAGTGGGGATCAGGGGAAAAAAGTAAGTTATTTATTTCTTTTAAATGTTGAATTCATTTTAATCTTTCGATGTGACTGTTAAAAATTTTTACAGCGGTTCAAAGTTTCTAAAGTCTCTGAATATCTGAGACACTTTAAAAATTATTACAAATGCTTCCCAGCTTTGAGAGGAACTGAGACCCGGCTCAGGTGTTGCTTCCTTTCGAGTACTGTTGAGGTACTTCAGTGAAGGTATCATGCTGGTGGAGGCCTAGACACCACTGAGACCTTCCTTTATCTCACTGCCTGACTCTAAAGCCCTCTGCATGTGGCTCAGGTTCTCACAGTTGGATGGGGACAGCTGACCAAATCCAGTTCAATCTAGCCCATTATTTCATAGGAAAGGGAGGTCGTCCAGAATTACACTGCTGGCCTGACACTGAATTGTCTTATGTAGTTATGTACGAAATCTCTGGACCCAAAGAACAGATATTTGGCATAAAATTTTAATTGTCTGAGCTACCCTCTGTTTAAGACCAATTCCTTCAATTTTCCAAAGAAGGCAAACCTATTACTAATACTAATCTTTTATCATTATAATGCTTAATTGCTATTTAAGCCAATATTTAAGCTGCTACTGCAATTCATTGTGTGCTGTTCAGCTTTGAATGCCATTGACTAACAGAGGCAGCATTTGATATGAAGGGCAGTTACCAGGATATAAATCTGACTGCTTCTGGGCTCCATGTTAACAGATGAGTGATGCACAAATTCCTACATTTGTGCACATGTTTAACATATTGAAATGAATATTGAGGGAAGGAACTCTGGACTCCCTGGCCACAACAATCCTCTCTTTCCTGATTATACGGCCGATTTAGTAATGTAGCCAACACTCCATTACACAGCTAATATTCTGAAGAGGGCAATTAGTCGACACAACCATGCATTCGCAGCACCCCAGAAGTATGTAATCAACTTAGACAAAAACAATATATGACAGAGGTTCTGCATTTCTTTTATATAGTTACCCAGTTTTTAATTTTGCTGGACATTTTATGGGAACATATGTTGAGCACAATAGAAAGAAATCTTGGTGGGTGATTTATATTTTGTACTTGAAAAAAAGTTATAAATTTTCCACCTCCATTCTGCAAAATTACATCTGGTTTCAACTGACAAAACTATCATAAGCCCTAGAGATACTGATCCTCCAACTGTTATGAAAATGGTTTAAAACTCAAGTGCCACTGGCAGCCCCTACTTTTGGCTTCGGCTGAAGCTCTGCAATTTGGCGCAGAATCCTTCCGAAAGAAAAATCTACAGGAACACCCAACACGGGGTGGATTTGACTGAGCTTTGAAAAGAATGTCCAGCTCGAAGTATACTTCTGGTCACTATATTATGGGGAAAATGTGATTGCACTGGAGAGGACAGAAAGGGGTTGATGTTGATAAGAATGGAAAACTGTCGCCCTAAGGAAGACTGAATAAGCTGTTCTTGTTTTCTTTAGAACAAAGGCTGGGAGTGGATTTCATTGAGGTGTATAAAGCTATGAAGAGCTTGATAGAGTAATTAGGAAGGACCCATTTCTCTCAGTGAAGAGCTCAAAACCCAGTTGGCCTTGCATTAACGTGCCTGGTAGAAGAATTAGAGGGTCAAAGAGGAATCATTTTATCATGGAGAATGTCAAATAAATTTGGAGCAAACAAAATAATAGCTGAGGTGGAAACCCTGATCAAATTTAAATAATACTTGACTGTTTCACATGCTCTTCAAGAGATGTGACCTTCAGGACTATGGGTCTAATATTGGAAGATGGGAATATGCTACCTATCTCAATTTTGATCAGCACAGATACATGAGCTGAATAGTTTCCTGTATCATTAATAGTCTGTTATGACCTAGGAATAAATATGTTTCTTAAGAGGTGAGATAGAGTTGTGCTATATAGGGTTAAAGGATCAGGGATGCAGCCCTAGGTTTTTAACCTCTAATGTCTATCCTGCTGACCTGCTGGAGGTCAGGAACAAGGGCAGAAGAGCTAAGATTTTGGAAGTAATTGGATGCAGAGTGATAGTGTGATTGACATGTGTGATTAAGGGCATTTGGAGATCCACAAGTGTGAAGGCATTTTTCCTATTGAAGTCCAGAGATGTGCCTCACTACATGTGCCCTATGGATTCCAGGGTTATATGCATCATATATACAATCCAATTTCCAGCATTGTGTATCTCTTAAATTCAGAAACTTTACAGAATGGATTAGCTATTTTCAGATGCAATTCTCTTGTGTGGTTCTAAAGGGAATTTCTGGCCCATTATGTTCCTTTTCCTATTTCTAGGGGAAGTTCACACTTGTAGCCTCCTGAGAATGTAATTGAAATTAGCAGTGTGCAGGAAAAATGTGAATTCACATGCCATTATGTTTGCTTTGCATAAATATTGCAACTAGGCAGGGTTAAAAATGTTGCTTGGTGGAACTGATTGGTTAAAAAAAATCACTTAAATTACTCAAAGCCCAAAAGTTGTATAGGGAAATGAGCTCCTTAATATTGATATGGATACTGGTTTGTTTACAAAACAGAAATATAGGACTCCTTTAGAGCATCAGAGCTCCTATATTTAGTTTAGTTTACACCAGAATCAAAGTGCGTACAGCAAAGTCTGATTCATCAGGTTAAGTCACAGTTGTGGATCGTATGAAAAATAACATTACAAAAGAAAAGATCGGCTGAGATGTTCCAAATGACAAGTCAAATGTTGATAAAAGTCTGCTTTCAAAGTATTTTACTTGAGTTTTAATTGAATAATTTCCCCATTGTATTGTACTGTTGCATATGTCCTTTATAAAAAAGAACATCTTGAGACTATTTGTGACGTACTGTTGTATTATGCAATGGATGTGACTGAAAGCCAGGCAGTCATCTGGCCTCCAAATCAGCTCTAATTTATTTAAGCCTTTATGTTGTAATGTTACCAAGGGAGTTCGTACTTACGCAATCAATCAATGGAACATGTAGCTTTGGGTAAGTCTTAATGCAGAAAGTTCTAGTTTAGCAGACCACAAAATATCAAAATATCAGTTGGGACATTCATCACTCCAATTAGCTTAGATAACAACTGTAACCCAACAAAAACACAGTACAATATTGTGCTTGAATATTGCCCTTAATGTATCAGAGGATAATCGCCTCGCTCATAGAGAGGACTAGGCCTCAAGGTGCAGTGTAACCTGTTTACTGCCGCTCGGGAGGAAGCATAGGAGTCTTTGTGTGCCACCGAAGGCTTGGAGGTGTGGCGTCGAAGCTGGAGTCAGTGCTTCTCCCCAATGTTCCCTCAGAAGAAGACAAGCTGTATTGTGTTGACTACAGACTGGTGCAACATTCATGCACTCAGGGTCTCAGACTGTATTTTTTGTGCTACTTTATTTTACTGATATCTTATATATATACTTGCTATCTTGTATGTGCTCTACGTGACTTGTGCTGTGTGTGATTGTTGGTACTGTGTTTTGTACCTTGGCTCAAGAGTAACGCTGTTTTACTTGGCTGTTTTCATGGGTATTATTGAATGATAATTAAACTTGAGCATGAACTTGTTAAAAACGTTCTCTGGCATGTACGTGGAGTATTGTTGAAAAGTGTTTAATTTTGCCTGATTTCATAATTACTGTTCCATATTCCTTATATACATCTGTTGAATCCAAAAGGAAAAATTTTGAAAAATATTTTCAGAAGTTCTTTCAGTGTGACTCAAAACATTAATTAATTATAATTTATCAATGCCTTTTGTAGAAAGTGAATTTGAAATATTTAGTTTGCCACAACGAGTAAGACAATGGATAACCGGCGCTGAATTAGGAATTGTAATTTTAGCAACTTATAGAAAAAAACATGGTTTCCTGACATAAATCACTAACTTAATCTAATTAAAGGATGTTAAATATTTGGTAAAGATGTAACTTTGATGAGTCGCTTGAGTCATTTACGCTCTTCAGTTGAGTTGTATGTAAAGGGAAAATTCTGACCATTATCAGCTATGCAGTGGTCTCATTTAGATCATTAAATGGTTTTCTAAATCTTGTTACAATGTACAAATTCCATCATTAGCAATTCAGTTCCAAGCTTAGGAATGAGCATTCACCACTCAACCCACAAAACAATTCTTCTGCCCTCTTCAAAGATACTGTTCAACAGGTATCAGAATCTGTGACCCAGAATTTATGTATGATGTCCCGCCATCATCCAATAGTCAGGTACACCAATCATTAAATAATGGATGGCAGCATTTATCAATTCTGCCCCTCTGATCAAGGATTCAGATTCATTTGTTACATGTGCGTCGAAAAATACAGTGAAATGTGTTGTTTGCATTAACAACCTGAAGATCCAAGGATGCACTGGGGGCAGCCCATAAGTGTCACCACTCATTCCAGTGCACATAGCATTCAGCACAACAACAGAGCAGCAGCTAAAGCAACTAGAAAACAAAACAAGACAACTGCAGCAAGGCACGTTCCTTACCCACAGACAGGCCTCCAACCCCAGGACAGTCCACCTCAGGATCTCCTGCAATCATGTCCTATAAATGTTTACCAAGATAAGTGATGCCAACAGTTTTTGTTTAATATTTGACAGAATAACTGCAATTTAGTTTTATCTTACATGATCCTCCTTCTTGTTCACTAATAAGGGTAATTTAGTCTTAAATCTAGAACACCTATATGTAATGTATGGATCTATTTATTTTCAAGCAATGCCCGCTCCACCTTAGCACAAAGTATTCATCTCTTCTCTGCGCATGTGCTGTTCGTTTTCTATGCAGGCACATTGCCGTCTCTCTTGCTGCAAAGTTAATACTGTACACCACTGTTCAAGCCACCTCTCACATGTATTCTTTAATTTAATGATATGTAGTTGTGCAAAGACACTTTGGTAAATTGGTGAAGAGTACAAACCTGAATGCCAGAAAATATCACGAACAGCGCCGACAGTTACGGGACAAAACAGCGAGAGTTTAACAGAATCAGAATCATGTTTATTATCACTGGCATGTGTATTTGTTGACATAACCAAATCTTTTCAAACTCCTAATGAAGTATAATTGCAGTCTTGCCTTCTTTATAACTGCATCGATATGTTGGGACCAGGTTAGGTTCTCAGAGATCTTGACACCCAGGAACTTGAAACTGCTCACTCTCTCCACTCTGATCCCCCTAAGAGGATCGGTATGTGTTCCTTCATCTTATCCTTCCGGAAGACCACAATCAGCTCTTTTGTATTACTGACGTTGAGTGCCAGATTGTTGTTGCAACACCGCTCCGCTAGTTGGCGTATGTCACTCCTATACACCCTCTCATCTCTATCTGAGATTCTACCGGCAATGGTTGTATCATCAGCAAATTTATAGATGGTATTTGAGCTCTGCCTAGCCACACAGTCATGGGTATAGAGAAAGTAGAGTTGTGGGCTAAGCACACACCCCTGTGGTGCATCAGCATTGATCATCAGCGAGGAGGAAATGTTATCACCAATCCGTACAGATTGTGGTCTTCTGGTTAGGAAGTCAAGGATCCAATTGCAGAGGGAGGTACAGAGGCCCACCTTCTGCAACTTCTCAATCAGGATTGTGGGAATGATGGTATTAAATGCTGAGCTATAGTCGATGAACTGTGTCCTGACGTAGGTGTTTATATTGTCCAGGTTGTCTAAGGCCTTGTGAAGAGCCATTGAGATTGTGTCTGTTGTTGACCTATTGTGGCAATGGGCAAATTGCAATGGGTCCAGGTCCTTGCTGAGGCAGGAGTTCAGTCTAGTCATGACCAACCTCTCAAAGCATTTCATCACTGTCGATGTGAGTGCTATCGGCAATAGTCATTAAGGCAGCTCACGTTATTCTTCTCCGGCACTGGTATAATTGTTGCCTTTTAGAAGCAAATGGGAACTTGCCTTAATGCAGTTAATGTAGCAGTGAGACATTGAAAATGTCCTTGAATACTCCCACCAGATAGTTGGCACAAGTTTTCAGAGCCTTACCAGGTACTCCATCGGGACCTTCTGCCTTGCGAGGGTTCACTCTCTTTAAAGACAGTCTAATATCATCCTCTGAGACAGAGATCAGAGGGTCACCAGTAATCTTTGTTAGCTGTCACAGATGCTAACAAAAGCGTGAGTTCAGAGCATAGAACACAGTGAATTTAAAGTGAAAATAACATGGTGATAGCTTCAGTCAGGAAATTTGACGAATTTAATAGTGCTAATGAAGGCTGGGAGATGTATATCGAGTGGGTGGAACTGTATTGTAATGCAAACAATGTGGAGGAGGAAAAATAAAGTCCCTACGCTTCTGAGCTTAATGGTGCAAGAAGGTACAATCTCTTACGCAACTTGGTAACCCCTGCCAAACCAGCAAGCAAGACGTTTGATGAAACAGTTACAATTTTACAAAATCAATTGGGCCCTAAACTGCTGGTAATAGATGAGAGATTTAGATTTTACAAAAGGAGCTGGTCAAAGGACGACAGCATTTCTGAATACATTGCAGAATTGCACAATCTTTCCCAGTACTGTGACATTAGGAATGGACTTTCTGATGCATTAAGTGACAGGTTTGTATGTGCAGGCATAGTCAAAGCATTCAAAAGAGGCTACTATCTGAAAGAGACCTAACCTTAGAACGGGCATTGGCCATTGCAATATCGTTAGAGACTGCAGCAAAGGATGCCGCGGAACTACAGCAAAGGAAGTTAGAATGTTAAATGCACAAAATGTGCATGAATGGCGCGAAAAGCCTAAGATATTATTGATGTCACAAATCCTCCCATGATGCAGATGACTCTAGGTTCAAAGATAAAGTCTGCAGAGAGTGTCACAGACAAGACAACATAGAGAGAGTGTGCAAGGCAGACAAAAAGCACAACAGAGTGAAAAGTCGCAAACACAAAGCAAAGCAATTGCATAAAGTTACTGAATATAAAACAGAATCAGACAACGTAAGAGTCAAACCTAGAATTGCATAGTATAACTGAAGCAGATCACAAAATCATCTGGATCACAATTACTGTGTCTGTTGTAAAGCCGGAAATGGAGCTGGAAGCAGGGTCAGTTTTGTCCATAATTCCAGAGGTTGACCACAGCAAACTGTTTTCTAAGATACAATTAGAGAAGACCTCTGTGATGTTAAAGACTTATACAGGCAAAAATGTGTCTCACAGAGGCAAACTGTAAGTAAATATGATGTATGGAGGCCAAACACAATAGTTAGAGCTTTGTGCATTGAAAAGTGAAGGGTCAGCCCTTTTCGGACGTGAATGGTTGAGGAAAAGTCTATCTAGACTGGCACTTAATCAAAGTTCTCAGTGTGACATCAGCAGGCAACAGCAGCCCAAATGGCAGCACTAACCAGAGACTGGCAAAACTGCTTACTGCTAATGAGAAGGTGTTTGAGAAGTGGAATGGTAAACTCAAAAGCATGACAGCCAGAACTGAACTGGCTGAAACAGTAACACCAAGATTCCATGAATGTGTCCAGTGTCTTACACACTATGTCCTAAAGTGAATGCAGAACTGCAGAGTTTGAAGGCATCTGGAATGCTCTCCAAGGTTGAGTGGAGTGATTGGGCCATGCCCATTGTCTCAGTGATCAGGAAAGGGAAGGCCGGAGCTGTTTGCATATATAAGGATTTCATGGTGCACATTAACGGTGCTGAGTACTATGCAGTATTCCCTGCCACAAATAGAAGACACTTTTGCATCTTTGGCAGGTGGGGAGAGGTATTCAAAGATTGACTTGTCACAAGCCCATCCGCAAATGGAGACTGAGGAGTCAAGCAGGAGTTTCCTCACAATCAACACTCACAAGGGACTGATCCAGTATAATTGTCTCATCTTTTGGCGTCACATCAGCTCCAACGATTTGGCAAAGAGCAATGCAGTAAATGCTTCAAGATATCTCAGGAACACAGTTACCTTGATGACATCATTGTGACTGGCAAAAATTATGTAGAGCACCTCCAGAACCTTGGCAAGGTGCTTACCAGGCTGAGTGAGTATAGTCCGTATGCAAAGAGAGAGAAATGTAAATATGAGTTTTTCAAGAATTAATCTCATATTGTGGACATGTCATTGACAAGTATGGCTTACATAAGTCACAAGAGAAGATTGAAGCAGTGCTCCAGGCACCCAAACTAGGAAATGTATCACAACTCTGGTCATAACCTTTCACCCTAAATCTACGGTCTCTAGTTCTAGCTTCACCCAACCTTCTGAGACAAAAGCTTGGTTATATTTATCATATCTATACCTCTCGTAATTTTATATACCATTACCATTGCTAATATGGGGGGGGATATTTGAGTATGATTGGAGGCAAATACAGAAGGGATGTCAGAGATGAGTTCTTTACACAGAGAGTAGTGGGCGCATGGAATACCCTGCCAGGAGTGTTGATAGTGGCAAACACAATTGGCGCACTTGAGAAACTCTTAGAAAGGCACATTGTTGCTCAGAAAGAACTAAAATCTCCAAATAGTGAACAGGCAGTGAAAACAGACAAAGCAAATGTCTTTGTTCTTGCCACGTAGTCATAGGAATGGAGACTGCCAGTTTGTGAGACTGTTCTTGCAGCCACCATTTTGTAAACTGTTTGGTGAATTGCTTCTTGCTCAGGGGTAATTTAATCAGAGCAATTGAATGTAGACAAAATGAGTTTTCTGCTAATGATCTGCTAAATTTGAGACCATTTTGAAATAAGAAGTTGTTTATCATGTACAATTATAAGCTTGTAGAAACAGCCGCCTGTGATCTGGTCGTCTGGGTTTAGTGTTGCCTGACCTGGTTGAACTGGTTTAAACTAAACAACACACACAAAATGCTGGAGGTATCCAAAATTGGATAGGTATATGGACAGGAAAGGAGTGGAGGGTTATGGGCTGAGTGCGGGTAGGTGGGACTAGGTGAGATTAAGAGTTCGCCATGGACTAGGAGGGCCAAGATGGCCTGTTTCCGTGCTGTGATTGTTATATGTTAAATGTTATAACTCTGGTCATAACATGTCGGCTGGTGGCGTAGTGGCATCAGTGCCGGACTTCAGAGCGAAGGCTCCGGAATTCGAATCCAGCCGGCTCCGTTGCATGTTTTCCATCTGCGCTGGGTTGAGCGTCAAGCCAGCAACTCGGCCTTGCAAAAACAAAAAAGCCTGCTAAAAAAACGACTTTGTGACGGCATCCCAATGACTTAACTCAGAGTTAAGGGCTTTTTTCTTCTTCTTCTTCTGGTCATAATTGGGCCTTTTAAATGACTACCACCAGCTTCTCCCAAACATTGCTACTGTGCTGCATCCATTGAATGCACTATTACAGACAAACGCAAAGTGCGAATGGTCCAAATGATGTGAAAGTACATTCAAGGAAACAAAGAGACTAATAACATCTGATGAACTGCTCACCTATTATGACCCATCTCTGCCCATCAGACTGGTGTATGATGTGTCCACTTATGGCAATGGAGCTGTTTTGCCACACATTATAAACTGGATCGGAACACTCGTTTGCATTTGCTTCAAGGTCACTGAGGAGCACAGAATGCAACTATGCACAGATTGACCAAGAGGCCCTTAGTCTAGTTTGGGGAATAGAGAAGTTCCACTACTACCCCTACAGACAGAAGTTTATGCTAGTGACAAATCACCAGCCCCTTGTGTCCATTTTCAACCCCTGGAAGGGAATTACAGTGATGACTGCTACCCGGTTATAACTTTGGACACTATTCCTAGAAGCCCACTCTTATGACATAGTTCAAGGGAGCTGAACAAGACAGCAATGCTGATGGCTTGAAACACTTTCCACTACTGGCACTGAAGAAGAAAAGTCTTCACACTGTGACCCAGAAGAAGTGTTCCACAATTCATTGGTGGACCGGTTGCTGGTGACAAATTCCAAAATACAAAAGGAAACAAGGAATGACCTGACATTGTCTCCATGCAGGGATGGTCAGCTCTTGGTAAGCCTATACTTCCAGAGCTCTCAGTGAGATGAGACCAATTGTCAGTATGTCAACGTAAGCTGATGTGCGGATCTCGTGTTGTGGTTCACTCCAAACTGAGCACCAGTGTGTTAGAAAATCTGAAAGGACAACTGGGTACAGTCAAGATGAACAGCCCAGCCCGGGGCTACGAGTGGTGGCCCGGAATAGATAAGCAGATTGAAGACTTGGCCAAAAGCTGTTTGGGATGCCAAAAAGTTCAAATTTCACCCCCACAAGCACTGTTACATCCATGGGAGTGGCTGTCGACAACATTCAAAAGAGAACATACTGACTTTGCTGGGCCATTCATGGACTCCATGTTCCTGATTGCTGTGGATGCTCATTCAAAGTGGCCGAAAGTCATACCAATAGAGTCAAACACATCAGCAAAGACTGTCTCCACCCTGAGGACTCTTTTCACCAGAAGCAGCTTACCAGAACAAATTGTGAGAATTAACAGATCACATTGCACATCAGAAGAATTCCAACTGTTCATGAAAAAAAATAGCATCAGACATTTCAAGTCAGCTCCTTACCACCCTGAAACGAATGGGTTAGCTGAAAGGTTTATCCAAACCTTTGATAAGTTCATTAAAGCGATGGACAAGGAGGGCATTTCTCTGCAGCGTAAGGTGGACAACTTTATTTTTGTGTATAGGAATTCTGTTCATGCAACAACAAATCAAACACCTGATATGTTGTTCATGAAGAGAAGTCTGACATCTCGCATAGACTTCTTGAAACCTAACCTCTGGAGGGGAGTACAGAATAAACAGTTCAGTTAGTTACCAAGTGAAGCAGCTTTGAGATTGGACAGGAAGTCCTAGAATGTGATTACTGAGAAGTCAAGTGGACACCCAGTAGAATACCTACAAGAACTGGACAGCTGTTCTACACAGTGGAAGTTGGAGATCAGACATGGAGACATCATGTGGACCAGATAATGGATACTCAACTGAAGAACATACCTGAGTCGATTGCGTCCAAGAAGTCGAACACGTTGTAGTCACTGGAATTACTTCTCAGTGATGATCATGTCACTGACAGCAACGTGGCACAGAAAACCAAAAACCTTGTCTTAGATAAGATGCCTCCCAATTTTCATGCCACTCCAGAGATTCAGAGACACTATCCTGAAAGAAACAAAGCAGCACCCAAAAGACTGAACATTTTGGTCTGTGAATTTAATTATAGACTGTTATTGTAAAAGTATGTTTATTGTGAATATGGACTTATGAAATGGAAATTGAATGTTTTTACATATACAGTTTTATGTTGCATTAATCTAAAGGGTGATGAAGTGTAATGCATGGATCTACTTCTTTTAGAGCAATGACGCCCACCCCCAGCACTACATATTGATCTGTTGACTGTACATATGCTGTGTTTACACATGTGCATCTCTCCCCCTCTCCCCCTCTTCCTCACACACTAGTTAAAGCCATCTCCTGTGTATGTGCTTTTACTTAATTGATATGTAGTTGTGCACAGACACAACACTATAAACACCTGCAACTATAGGATACACACACATTGAAGTATTCAAGAAATATTCTTGCTTGGGTTAACTTGAGGAACTCGTATTTCATCACATATTGTGAAATGTGCCTGTTCTTTTTAAATCTAAAAAAATACATTTGAAGTTACACTGCTGAGGGGATGGATACAGATATCTTTTGAGACTCAAGTGAAAAAATGTTAGAATTTTTTTTGGTTCCTGGAAACCTCTGTCTTGAATTCTTGTCAGATTTGCAATTTCTTTTGCTGGCAAAGCACTGCCCTGAATCTGCTCACTGAACAGAAGTGGTTCAATTTTCAGTTTGCTCCGCGTGCTCTCAATCACCACAAGATCGTTTTTTTAGAAGCCAGCCACAGGCCCAAAAATTGCTATTGCAGCAAGAACTAAAAGTAAACACCTAATTCATTTTCCTAAAAGTAAAGTAAGTTTGGTAATTTTAGTCATGACTAGAATTCTCTGCAATACTTGTCTAGCTGCATCTATGCATGATCATCACTAAGAATTTTCATGTACTTACCATCTGCTTTGATCTCAAAAAATCTGTAAAATTAGACAGAGATGAGGACACCATGCTGCTTATGAAATACTGTGCTAAGATGGAGCAGCAGCCATTCCATTTAGGGTTTCTTTGCATGGCTTGCAATTGACGTGTCATTGTTGTGTTGCCCACTGGAATGTAAATCTGCACTTGGAGAACTTTCTCAATAGCAGGCAGTGCACAGTTGTGGAAAAGTCGGACGAGAAGTTGAAGGAGAGCAGGTTTGATTGTTTCCTCTGAGCCTACACCTTCAGTATGTGATAAACTGGGGGGGCTGATCCCCAAGCCATTAGCAGGTTCCGCTGAGGAAAGGGAAACCCCTTCACTCAGAGGGCAATTTGAGTGTGAAACGAGCTGGCAGCAGAAATGATAGATGCAGATTCAATTGTAGAATTTTGGGTAGGTACATGGGGGATTGCTTTGGAGGGATATGGTCTGATTGCAGGTAGAAGGGACTTGGTAGAAGATCAGGTCAGCATGGACAAGATGGGCCAAAGGCCTGTTTCTATGCTATAGAACTCTATGATCCTATGGCTCTAAAGGCCCAGTGAGTATTGCATACAGGTAATTGCTAACAATTGGTAAAGGGCGCTTCAGTAAATCAGTCAACTTTTTGCTGTTCAGTGAAATGTGGAGCGAGGAGATAACTCACATTGCAGTGCAGTCTTTTTCACTGCAGTTATTTTCTCTTGCCCTGTTAGTTCATAATGAAGGATGCAGATTTCTCCTGGAATCTTTAGCTTCTCCCAGCAGTGGAAGAACCATTGGCTACACAACCCATGTTGTTATTGGCAGCGCAGACCATACAGATCAACCTTCGTTTCTGCTGAGGTGAATTACATCTGGATGTGCACAGGCTGATGTTCTAATTGTCAAACGCACCTCATATTTGTTAGCTTGATCTGGTATGTGTTAAATGGTCACCACCAGAAGCATGAAGGTGTGACTTTTATCTCTTGGTCTCTGCATTTTGCATGCATTTCCAGAAAAAAACCAGGCCAGAAAGAGATTGAGTAACACCGTCAGGTAGAAGACTGGATATTGGATTTAACCTTCTCACAGCTTTTTTGGTTCATCGCAGATTATCAATCCCCCATGACTGTTACTTTCACTCCCTTAGATCCTGGCTTTTCTTCATTTGTTATCAACCAGCACAACCCCTTATGCCAACCATCCATTTGAGCTCCACATTCAGCACACAATAGCCTGAAGCTGGAATTATCATTTGAAATGAATTTGCCAGGATATCGATGGGGGCATCTTGCCAGCTTCGTCCCAATGTAGCCCATTAGGTCAAGCCCAGATGCATTTTTAGCCTAGCCTTTTAACAGCAAGGAATATTCCATGTTATAGGTCATTATTTTTGGCCAATTGTACTGCCATAAATACACTCTTATGCTTAATTACAATTTTAATGGGAACTCCCTGAATTCATTTTACCATAGTGGTTTTGTGTTAACTCCACCATGGACAATCCCAAGCCCAGTTGCAAAAGGAGAAGGGTTGGGCATGGGGCCAGCAACCCCATCCCTTAAAAACTCAGTGACAGAACAGCAGAAGGTCTAAAGACGGAAGAAGACATATGAAGTTGTGTGGTGGATGCTACAAGGTCAAGCAACCTTCTATCATCCAAGACCACCGCCACTGGAACAATCTGCAGGGAAAGTGGAAGCAAGCCATTGAAGCTGACTCCAAGAAGATGGGCTTCAGCTGGGGGCAAATTGAAAGACTGGCCCAGGATAGAGGACTCTGGTAAGCTTATTCCCCAGAAAGAGAGATGGGCTTACTGACTGATTAGTGCAGTCAAAAAAATTATTGAGAACCAAATTGTAAGTTCTGCTCAGAAAGCACAAACAGGCAGGAGGTGCTGGTAAACTGAAACACGGCAGAAATGGTTGCATTGCAAGTCAGCAGGTCTGAAATGAGCAAAGTAAAACTATTGTTTTAGCTTAATGACCTTTCAACAAAACTAGGAAAAGATAGAAATTAAACTTGTTTCAAATTGCAGAAATAGAAAAATGGAGAAAACAAAGGGAATGTTTGATTTAAACTGGAGCCAAAGAGGGGCTGAATTGACATGTATGGTGGTGCTGCTGTCAGAGAGAGAGAGTGGTGAAGGCTATTCAAATTCAGCTGATCTGTTAACCTATAATGTTAATACTCCTTATATTTTTTCACAGACGTTTTCAGGCCTGATGTGCATTTCCAGCATTTCTTTCTATTTTGGGTTTCTCTCAACTGCAGCATTTTGTAACCCACAGTTCTCCCCTCTTATGCATTAATTCCAAACTGTAATAAATGTATAAGTTGTTGGAATCAACAAGCATTCATCATTCTCTCTAACCAGCACCCTCACCATTTAGACCATAAGACATAGGAACAGAGTTAAGCAATTCAACCCATCGATTCTGCTCTATCATTTGATTATGGCTGATTTATTTTCCCTCTTACCCTCATTTTCCTGCCTTCTCCGCATAATTTATGATGACTTTACTAATTAAGTACCTATCAGTCTCCATTTTAAATATACCCAGTGACTTGGCCTCCACAGCTGTCTGTAACAATGAATTCCACAGATACACCACCATCTGGCTAAAAAAATTCCTCCTTACCCCTGTTCTTGAGGGATGTCCTATTCTGAGGTGGTGTCCTCTGGTCCCAGACTCCTCCACTTGTTATGTAGATTCTCCTGCTACTTGTAAATTAATAGACAATAGACAATAGGTGCAGAAGTAGACCATTCGGCCCTTCGAACCTGCACCGTGCACTGCACTGCACTGCAATGTGGCAATGATAATATTTTATCATTGTCAGTACACACTGCGTTTATTCTTTCAGTGTCTCTTCGATTTCAGATAATCAAAGACATTCTCTTTATTCTCTCCATCCCTCCCCCCTCTCTGGAGCTTAAAATATGCCTGTTTTCCATTTTTTCCCACTCCTGATAAAAATTTATCAAATTGTAATTTTGGCTGAGGATGCTGCCTCACGAGTTGTGTACTTCCAGCATCTTCAGTTTGATGATAAATTCTGCTTGTGTTTTAAGAGAATACTTTAAATTTGTGATTGTATTTACGTAGCACCATGCTATAAAAATATGTACAATTAAACATTGCCTGCGTCATTGGGAGAGCCACTTATAATTCGTTTACCTCATATTTGAGCTCGCCCAAACTTCTGTCTATAATGTTTAAAAAATAGGCAGCATGCATACCGACAATGCCAAAATATTATCTTTACTGTTCTTTCTGTATTAATTTATAAGTAGCTACAAAGCTTCCATAACAAACCAAGCAATCATGTGCTGTTTTATTAGCTGCTCTTGTTGCAGAAGTTATTTTATTGCAGACAAGAATTTGTATCCAAATTTGATTTACAGTTGGGGGAAAATCATCTATGAGTGTTTGACAACAAATGGAATCTCATGAGGCAGTGATTAGATCATGAGAATTTTATGCTTCATCTGGGAGGCAAATATTGGTTCAATATTGATACATAGATCATTTTTCTTATTATGATTTATAGTAAATTTTATGTATTGCACTGTACTGCTGCCACAAAACATCAAATTTCATGATAAATGTCAGTGATGAAAAACTTGATTCTGATTTTGATTCAAATATCGGCCTCCCAAATGTTGCATAAAATATTTTATGCTCCATTCCATGCCTATTGACTGATTAACTGTAGCAGCTGATAAACTGTCCTTCTTCCCAGCAACGGGAAGTCTCAATTTCACACTGAGATCTTCAGTGATGTATCAGCTCTTAAAGCCATTGACAAAACGAGTGGATGAAAGAGTATGCATTGATTTCATCTTTCTCCTCCGTGTTCCCTCTTGCAAAATGTCTAGTGTTTCTTTGTACATGTTCCATTAAACAATTGCAAAGGGCAGATCCTTATCTTGGATTTTAAGAAAGATATCTTTGCTACACTCCAAGTCTGGCAGCAGCCAATGAGAGAGGAAAATCAAAAACCATGTTCACTTGTCAGCAACATCCTCTCACTTCCCTTTTCAATTTCTATCCTCTCCACTGTAACGTAGCAAAAAAAACCCACCTGCAAGCTGTAGATTAAAGGGAAGGAATAAAAATTCACCCTTGGTCAGTTATATTAAGTTCACAGTAATTTACATATTTATCTGATCTCTTTGTTGCTGGCAATGCTGGCAATTTTTGTCCTTCCTTAAATGCCCTCTAGGGCATTGGAAAAGGAGGATGAGTCAAACGTGTTGTCAGGTGTAGTGTCACATACAGACCAGAGTATGTATATGTATAAAAGTTTGACATGGACTAGATGGGCCTGAGTGCCTGGTTCTGTGCTGTAGTGCTTTATGACTCTGTGACACTAACTCAAGCCAGTTACATGCTGAGTTTAAAAGATATGGATGACTAATTTCCATCCAAAAGGACGTTGGCAAACAGGTGAGCTTGTAAAATAAAATGGTAGCTTCATCTTCATCTTTACTGCCATTATTTTTATGTAAGACTTACTTAATTATCTGAATAATAATTGTCCAGCTGTCCTCGTTGAATTCAAACCCATGTCTTTGGAACACAGTACCCTAAGTCTCTGATTGCTAGTTCAGTAACTCTGCGCTCTGCTAACATAGCAGCTGTATGTTCCATTGAAGTTAATGACGACAAATATTTAAAGCCATCTACAGTGAGCATCAGTTTCAACATGACACATTTAGCACAAGCTATCAGTTTTTTTAAAGCTCAGCATGTAACTGGCTTGAGATAGAACAGAACTGGTGTTGTTATATTCTGCCATTCGCTTATACAAACTATTTCTTTCCTTTTTTGTGTGCAAACTGATACAGGAAACATCCTCAGGACAGTATAGAGATATATAAGAGATTTAGTCAGAGAAATACTGAAAGCTTGTTTCCAGTGCTTGGAAGAATATCAATTCAGAGTTGTTGATATTCTTCAAAATATTAGAAACAATAGAATATTATTCAAATTATAATAACAAAAAGATGAGTTTATTTGAATAATAAATCAATTAGGGAGAAAAATTGTTTTATAGTAATTTGGAGTTGAGGTGCTTTTTTGCTAGTGTGAGGCAAACAATATAACAGCATCCAAAAGGGGACTGTTTATTGCTTACTGTTTAAATTAAACAAGGTAAATGCTTGAATAGGAAAAATATAAAACAATGATCAGAGACTCCTTCATGGTTTGGTATAATTTTTTTACAGTTCTAGCTTGGCTGATATGGAGTAGTCCTCAAATGCTTCAAAACTACCTTCTCTTTCATTTTACTGAGGAAACACTTCAAATCAAGGCCACATTTTCATCTTTACCTTGCACCACGATAGGAAGAGACAGACCAGGGTGAGTTAAAAATCCCTGCCTCTAGCATGGGCCTCCTGAAGATAAGCTGCAGAACAGGACTGGTAAAGGCTTGGAAGCAGATAAGCCCCATGTTGGCAGGCTTGTTCATTTCTTCTGCCAATTTCCATAGATGATGTCACCAGAGCATACTGTTTAATCAAATGTAGTCCAACAAAATCAACAAGATTAAAAAGACACAAGAAAGTGGATGCTTGAGATAATCTTAGTTATATCAATGTGTTTCTGTTAAAGATCCACAATTGACAGAATTTTCTTTTCAAAGGGAAAACCTTTTATAAAACTATTTTCATCAATTTCTCTTCTTTTGTACTTCCTGGGTTAAGAATCACTTCTCAGTTTGAAGCTACATTAGTAGCATTTGGACTCTAAAAATTCATCTCTGAAGTTAGTTGTTAGGAAATGTTTGGGAACGACCTAATGCTACTCTTCTTGGCCAACAAAAACACAACTAATATTAAAAATTAACCAGATAAAGGAATGCAGCTATCAACTCAATCCTATAATTTCATGATGACATGTATAGTAACGCAGTAAGCTACATTCTGACTAAAGTTTTCATATAACTCCAAAATGAATGAAACACAGTGCGAATGAGATCCATTTTCTTTTTGAACCAAGAGAGTTGTAGAAATAGCCAATGTAAACAATAATACTATTTTACGGAGGTTGCACTGAAGCTAAGCACAATGGTTTGTATGGTTTAGTAAAATACTTGGGATCTTTCGGAACTTTTCAGTGGGCTGCAATTATCACAAGATACTATTCGGAGGGCAGAGCGATGTTTAAAGCAACATTTCAGCTCTTTCGGAACTTTTTGGCGGGGCTGCAATCACAACAATCTCTTCAGCACTTGGCAGGGTCAAATAAAAATAAGTGAGGTATAAGCAGAATGGGCATTATTAGAGTAGCCGTTGATCAAGTAGACAATGTCAGAGTGGCCAAGATTTGGTTCAACAGGCCTAAGCAGAAACCTGAACAGTCTAGAACTTAAGCTTGCGAAATTAGATGTGCAACAAGTGTGGGCGGGATGGTAGTTAAGGTAAGGGAATGTTCCTCCTGAGAGATGTGGGATTTCAGGGTATCTAACCATCTCCTTGAAGACCACATCTGCAGGAAGTGCACCCATCCTCAGCTCCTGGCTGACTAGTTCCAGGAACTGGAGCTGGAGCTGAACATACCCAGGAACCTCAGGAGGCCGAAAACCTCATAGATGAGACTTTTACTGAAGTGGCCACACCCAGAGTGTAGGCTTCAATTAGTAGATAGGTGGTCACCAGGAGATGTAAGGGGAATAGGCAGTCAATGCACAGTTCCCCTGTGGCAATTCCCCTCAACAACAAGTATACCCTTTTACCCCTTTGGATACTGCTGGAGGGTGGGGGGGGGGGGGGGCAGACCAGACCAGTGGCAATGTGGCCAGAGCTGAGGCTTAAAGGGAAAGGGTAAAGTCAGGCAGACTGATAGTGATAAGAGACTCGATAGTTAGAGGAATGCACAGGAGAATCTCTGACCATGAAAGAGACGCCAGGATGGGGTGCTGCCTCCAAGCTGCTAGGATGTCTCAGTGACTGCAAAGGGTTCTTAAGAGGGAAGGTGAGCAGCTAGAGGTCATGGTGCACTTTGGCACCAATGACATAGGTAGAAAGAGAATGAGGTCCTGCGTCATGAGTACAGGAAGTTAGAGAGGAGGCTGAAGTAGTAATCAGCCTCACATTGGAGAATGGAGGGATTTCTTTAGCCAGAGTGTGATGTATCTGTGGAATTCATTGCCACAGGTGGCTGTGGAGGCCAAGTCATTGTGTTGAACTGTTCAGTGTTCTATGTTTCATGCATGAAGGATACAACAATCTCTAATATAATATTCATTCCTGTTATGCCACAGACACCTTGATCTGCCTTCTCTGTTGAAACATTCATTGTCTCAGTGATGCCTTACATATTAGAATGAAAAATTGAGGCAGATGTACTTAACTAATGATATGGAATTACAGGTCAGTGTGAGAAATGTAGAAGAGGTCTGATAATGATATTAGCTTCTTTGCTGATCATGTTTGTTCACTGATTTGCAGAGAACAATAGACCAAGCAGAATGCCGAAGTGTATTGTTATTCAATTCAGGTCAGACTTAAAGTCATAATGCTAAAGCTGTGAGGCTCTCTGCTTGGGTTGTGTGCTCAGTTTACCATTAAAAGCTGAGAACGATTTACATACTATATCTAACAGTTCAGGTGGTAACTGCAGGGAGAAAAAGAGCTAAAATTTCAGGCTAATGATCCCTCATTAGAACTTGGAAAGGGAGAAAATGAGATAGTTTTAAGTTGCAGATGGACACAGCAGTGGAAATAACTTGAGGAGTCAATTAAGAGAAACTCTTATTAGTGGGCCTGGATTCATATATCGATCAGACTGAATACTGATGGCTGAATCGCCTTCCTGAATGACATTAATGAACCAAATAGATTTTTACAATCTAGTGATTACTGATTAACATTTTTAAAATTTCCTTAGTTCCATGAGTTGAATACTCCAGTTATTGTGGTAACCTTAAAGTTTATGTCACTGAATCAATTGGCTAAAACTCTGGCTGTTACTCCGGTAGCTTAACCATTGCACCACCAGACACTCAGCTTGTTTACATGTGGTAAAAGATTACAAGTTCTTGACCAGCTTTAAACAAGAAACAAAAATGTTCCCAAAAAGCTGATGAACTATGATGATATTATGATGAACTAAAAAAAATCACAGGAAATCCAGTTGAGGTCGCAAACTGGTGCTAGTCTTTTAGAGCCTTATAAAAGGCAAATACTGGGAAACTGAAATAAAAATTGAAAATATGGAAATAAAGGGCATCTAAATATAACATTTGAAATAAGAAGATTAAACCTTCTGCTTCTTCTGCCTTTAAATAAGATCAATAATATTTATTTCAGGGCTGTTTACCAGTTCTAATCCCATATCCCTTGATTTTTTCTAATAACCCAAAATCTTTTCATCTCTGCTTTGGACCTAATCAACAATTGGGTTGAAAATGCGAAAGTTTCACTACACTCTATTTGAAAAAAGATATTTTCCTCTATTATGATTATTCTTCTCTAAAGTCCCTATAACTTGGAGTCAGAGAAATTCAGTATGGAAACAAGCTTACTCACACACTATGCCTTCAGTATGACTATTAATTGCCAGCTATACCAATTGTATATTAATCTATTTTCTCCATATTCACATCTTCCTCCAGTCTCCTCATATCCTACCACTCACCTACATATTAGGGTCAATTCACAGTAGCCAATTAACCTACAAACTTATAGATCTTGGGTTTGTCAGAGGAAACTGCAGCACTCAGGTCTCAGGGAGAATATGCAGATTCCACACAAGTAGCACCAAGAGGTCAGGATCTCTGGCACTGTAAAGCACTGGCCGTATTTAGCCACCCCCTTCTTGTGCCACAGTACTGGTTCTAATACAGCCTGTTCCTTTGCAGGTTTCTCAACATGCTAATCTAAAAATCCTTTCATGAACCCATCATGAATTTGTCCTCATTATTACTGCTAATTTGGTTTCCCCAGTCTGAAAGTGAATCTATTTCCATTACCATTGTAATAGCCATAACTTACAATAGCTTATAATTTCCTGAATTATACTGTGCACTATGTCACTACTTTTGATAGAGGACCAATAAATGACTCCCACCAATATTTCTGTCCCTTGATGTTCCTAAACTCTGACCAAACCAATTCTACCTCTTATTATTCTGAGCTATCATCCCTTCTCCTTACTGAAGGTATTGCGTTGTTTTGAGCAGGGCCTCTTCTCCATTTTATCTGTCAATTTAAAAAGTTAAACATGCCAGAATATTTAATTCTCAAAAACTTTAATCACACCTCTACAATGGCTAGTAGCACACACAAAATGCTGGAGGAACTCAGCAGGCCAGGCAGCATCTGTGGAAAAGAGTACAGTCGAGTTTCAGGCCGAAACCCTTTGGCAGGACTGATAATCTATAATGGCTATCAGATTGTATCCATTGATCTCAATTTGTGTCAATAGTTCATCTACCTTATTATAAATTCTGCATACATTGGTATAGAGTTTTTGTCTTGCACCTATCTTTTCTCTGCTCTGACTCTACCTGAAGGCCAGTTCTTGTTTTTGGGTGCTCTGTCAATTCTTGACAGACTTGATTATCATTACTTATGTTGTTATATTATGCTATCATCTTGTGTTCTCCCTTCACAATGACCCCATCTCACCTTCCACCCAGCAATAACTTAATTTAATGCCTTATCTAGATCCTTAGTTATATTATTCACACAGGCACATTGGTCCATTCCATTTCAAGTAGCACTCATCCCAAAGCAACAGCTCTGTCTTCCCCAATATTGTTGCCATTGCTGTATGAAGAGACACCAGACAGGGATATTTTAAAACGTAGATGAATAACTTCATCAATCCAAAATTACTATTTTTTCTTCATACGCCTACTTTATTTTTTTCTGTTTTGTTGGCCAGAACTAAATCGGAAAATTCAACAGTGTTTGTAATTTGCACCTCCATAATTATCCGTAACCATCACCATCTCCAATGGGATCCCACAAACAAGAACATCTCCCCCCACCACTTTCCACAGTGATTGCTCCCTATAAGACTCCCTTGTTCACTCATCCCTTCTCACTCATCTCCCTCCTGGTACTTAGCCTTGCAGGTGGAACAAGTGCTACACCTGTCACTACCTTTCAGGGCCCCAAACAGTCCTTCCAGGTGGGGCAACACTTCACCTGTGAGTCTTTTGGGTTCATCCATTGTATTCGGTGCTCCTGGCATGGCTTCCAGAAAGTTGGTGAGACCTGACATAGATTGGGAGATTGTTTCACTGAACACCTATGTTCCATCTGCCATAAAAAGCGGGATCTCACCACCACCACCCATTTCATTTCTACTTCCCATTCTGATTCCGACATGTCAGTCCATGGCCTCCTCTACGGCTGCAATGAGGTCACACTCTGGTAGGAGAAGCAACGTCTTGTATTCCATCTGGGTAGCCTCCAACCTGTTGAACGTGGATTTCACAAACTTATGGTACTGCATCCCCACTTCTTCTTCAATATTCCCTACATCTGTTTCCCCCACTCAACTTGCTTCCTACCTGCTGATCACCGCCACCTCCTTCCACGATAGTGCTCCTCTTCCTTCCTGTTCTTCCATGGTGTTCTACCCTCTCCTATTAGATTCCCCCTCCTTCAGATTCCCCTTCTCTCCTTCAACATCACAATTCTATCTTCTTTACCATAGCATTGGAGAGGGATAGGAACAGACAAGTTAGGAAAGCGTTTAATTGGAGTAAGAGGAAATAGGAAGCTATCAGGCAGGAACTTGGAAGCATGAATTGGGAGCAGATGTTCTCAGGGGAAATGTACGGCAGAAACATAGCAAATGTTCAGGGGATATTTGTGTGGCATTTTGCATAGGTACGTTCCAATGAGACAGGGAAAGGATGGTAGGGTACAGGAACCATGGTGTACAAAGGCTTTTGAAAATCTAGTCACAAAGAAAAGATAAGCTTACAAAAGGTTCAGAAACTAGGTAATGATAGAGATCTAGAAGATTATAAGGCTAGCAGGAAGGAGCTTAAGAATGAACTTAGGAGAGCCAGAAGGCCTTGGCAAGCAGGATTAATGAAAACGCCAAGGCATTCTACAAGTATGTGAGGAGCAAGAGGATAAAACATTAGAGAATAGGACCAATCAAGTGCGACAGTGGAAAAGTGTGTATGGAAACAGAGGAGATAGCAGAGGTACTTAATGAGCACTTTGCTTCCGTATTCACTACAGAAAAGGATCTTGGTGAATGTAGGGATGACTTACAGTGAATTGAAAAGCTTGAGAATGTAGATATTAAGAAAGAGGATGTGCAAGAGCATTTGGAAAGATTCAAGTTGTATAGGTCACCAGGACCAGGCGAGATATACCACAGGCTACTGTCGGAGGCGAGCAAGGATCTTTGCATCATCAATGGGGACAGGAGAGGTTCCAGAGGATTGGAGGGTTGCGGATATTGGTCCATTATTCAAGAAAGGGAGTAGAGATAGCCCAGGGATTTATAGACTAGTGAGTCTTACTTTAGAGGTGGGTAAGTTGATGGAGAAGACCCTGAGAGGCAGGATTTATGAATATTTGGAGAGACATAATATGATTAGGAAGCGTCAGCATGTCTTTGTCAAAGGCAGGTTGTGCCTTATCAGCCTGATTGAATTTTTTGAGGATGTGACTGAACACATTGATGAAGTTAGAGCAGTAGATGTAGTGTATATGAATTTCAGCAAGGCATTTGATTAGGTACCCCATGCAAGGCTTATTGAGAAAGTAAGGAGGCATGGGATTCAAGGGGAGATTACTTTCTGGATCCAGAACTGGCTTGTCCATAGAAGGCAAAGAGTGGCTGTAGATGGGTCATATTCTGCATGGAGGTCCGTGACCAGTGGTGTGCCTCAGGGATTTGTTCTGGGACCCCTCGCTTTGTGATTTTTATAAATGACCTGGATGAGAAAGTGGAGGGTGAGTTACTAAATTTGCTGATGACACAAATGTTGGAGGTGTTATAGATAGTATGGAGGGCTGTCAGAGGTTACAAAGGGACATTGATAGGATGCAAAACTGGGCTGAGAAGTGGCAGAAGGAGTTCAATCCAGATAAGTGTGAGATGGTTCATTTTGATAGGTCAAATATGATGGCAGAATATAGTATTAATAGTAAGACTCTTGGCAGTGTGGAGGATCAGAGGGGTCTTGGGGTCTAAGTCCATAGGACAGTCAAAGCTGCTGCGCAGGTTAACTCTGTGGTTAAGAAGGCATACAGTGTATTGGCCTTCATCAATCGTGGGATTGAGTTTAGGAGCCGAGAGGTAATGTTGCAGCTATATAGGACCCTGGTCAAACTCCATCTGGAGTACTGTGCTCCGTTCTGGTCGCCACACTACAGGAAGGATGTGGAAGCCATAGAAAGGGTGCAGAGGAGATTTACAAGGATGTGGCCTGGATTGGAGAGCATGCCTTATGAGAACAGGTTGAGTGAACTCGGCCTTTTCTCCTTAGAGCAACGGAGGATGAGAGGTGACCTAATAGAGGTGTATAAGATAATGAGAGGCATTGATCATGTGGATAGTCAGAGGCTTTTTCCCAGGGCTGAAATGGGTAGTGCAAGAGGGCACAGGTTTAAAGTGCTTGGAAGTAGATACAGCGGAGATGTCAGGGGTAAGTTTTTTACGCAGAGAGTGATGAGTGCATGGAATAGGCTGCCAACGATAGTGGCAGAGGTGGATACGATAGGGTTTTTTAAGAGACTCCTGGAAAGGTACATGGTGCTAAGAAAAATAGAGGGTTATGGGTAACCCTAGGTAATTTCTCAGTTAAGTATATATTTGGCACAGCTTTGTGGGCTGAATGTCCTGTATTGTGCTGTGGGTTTTCTATGTTTCTATCATTCCCTGTTTCTGTTTCCTTCTCTCACCTTATTTCCTACCTGCCCATCACCTCCACACCACCCCCCCCCCCCACTCCTCCTCCTTCCCTTTCTTCCATGGTTTTCTATCTTCTCCTTTCAGATTCCCCCTCTTAACTCTTTCACCAATCAACTTCCCAACTCTCTATTTCACCCTCTCCTCCCTCCCAGTTTCATCTATCACCTACCACTTGTACTTCTTCCTCTCTTCCTCCCCTCCCACCTTCTTGCTCTGACTTCTCATCTTTTCTTCCAGTCCTGATGAAGGGCCTCAGCCCAAAACATTGACTGTTTACTCTTTTCCATAGATGCTGCCTAGCCTGCTGAGTTCCTCCAGCATTTTGTGTGTGTTGCTTGGGTTTCCAGCATCTGCAGATTTTCTCATAGTTGTTTTATTCAGTGGCAAAACAAAGATGAAGAAAAGTCATTCTTTTGAAAGTGTTTCACAGGGAAAATGAACAAGGTACAGTTAGCTACCAACACAATTGATGCGAGATTTTGATTTGATAACATGTTGTACTTTGCCATGGTCTCAAGCACTCTCCACTTCCAATTAAAACAGATCAGTTAGTACATTCAAAATTGTGATTGATTCCCAGCCAGGTTGCATCAGAAGAGAGAGGAGTGCTTGAATGCGAATTAAACCACAACTTGGCTGTAAGAGGCCAACTGAAAAGGATTATTGAAGAAGGTCCAGAAAGTCACTGACTTATTAAAACAGTCAACTACAAAATAAGGCAGGGCAGAAATTGGCAAAAGGATCCTTCTTTGTGGATTTGGAATGACAAGTTGGGCTAGTACGCTCCCAATCCCATTTGGGTAATGGCGTAGATAAGCTATTCACTCCAATGTCCCAAGTGATCTATCAAGCATCAAAAAATACTTGAATCCAAATTATAATTATTAGGTAGCTATAAGAGATGCTGGCTGAACATACAGGGTTGTCAAAGTCTTGTCATATATGAGCAAAACCATTTGATTTGATAGCTATGAACTGGTGCATTGCTGCTAGAAGTCAAAGACCTGAATCAGAGAGGGAGGGATATTCGTACTATTGGATAGGAATATGAATGGATGTGGAAGGATGTGGAAGCCATAGAAAGGGTGTAGAGGAGGTTTACAAGGATGTTGCCTGCATTGGGGAGCATGCCTTATGAGAATAGGTTGAGTGAACTTGGCCTTTTCTTCTTGGAGCGATGGAGGATGAGAGGTGACCTGGTAGAGGTGTATAACATGATGAGAGGCATTGATTGTGTGGATAGTCAGAGGCTTTTTCCCAGGGCTGAGATGGCTAACACGAGAGGGCACAGTTTTAAGTTGCTAGAATGTAGGCACAGAGGAGATGTCAGGAGTAAGTTTTTTTGCACAGAGCGTGGTGAGTGCGTGGAATGGGCTGCCGGCAACAGTGGTGGAGATGGATACGATAGGGTCTTTTAAGAGACTCTTGGATAGGTACATGGAGCTCAGAAAAATAGAGGGAGATGCATAACCCTGGGTAATTTCTTAAGTAATTTCTTAATGTTTGACACAGCATTGTGAACCGAAGGGCCTGTATTGTGCTGAAGGTTTTCTATGTTTCTATGGATACATAGCAGTAATTGCTCAGCGAAAAAGCAGAAGAACAATATATATAATGAGGCATACCTCAAATTTAGGGGAAAACAATTGTGACAAATCTGATGGGTATAGATTTGAACTATTGATGTGAACCTAAGCGCACTGAGCATAAAAAACTGCTGGCTTTCAGAGGAATATCATACAAAGCATTGATGGAAGCATCAATAATCATTATGAAAGGACTGAACGCTACATAAAGATTTTGAATGAAGATCACACAGTCTCTACCATGTCTAGTATCTGTTTTTCATACACTGACTGTAAAAGGAATAAAACAGACTCATATTCTGATACCTGCCAATGACTGAGATTGCTTATTCATGCAATTCAAGTCAAAGAATGAACTTCTAAAAATAGCAATATAATTAGTGTTTCTTTAACACAGGTTACCAGATGTGATAACTGGAACAATATATCCACCAGCTGGAAGTTAGTCATCATATAAATTTACATAAGATTACACAAAACATGACATTTATTCCAAGTTGTCCACGCTGCATTTGTGCTCCATTTAACTACCTCCCATCTTTCTTCTTCTACGTTTATCAGTAAAATTGTAATTTTCCTTTTCCTTAAAATGTCCAGCTTTCTCCTTAAATGTACCTACACTCTTTGTCTCAGCCACTCATAGATTCAATGGGACAGAGTCTGTGTATTTTAATGCTTGGAGTATTATGAGGGAAAAGTGATGAACTTAGAACATGGATCAATCCATGGTACTGTGATGCTGTGGATATTACATAGACTTTGTTGAGCGAGGAAAGGGTGCTTTATAACCCAGGGTTTCAATGTTTTAAAAAAGATAGAAACTGGGACTTCCTGAGTGCAAGCGATTTAGATGGGGCAGATTTGTTAGATGCATCCAGAAGGGTTTCTTAAATCAATATGTTGATAGCCCAACAAAAGGAGGGTCTGTAATGGGGTTGGTGTTAGATAATGATCAGGCTATGTCTATGGTCGGGTCATTCAGATTCTTGGGGACTGCTGTTGCCAATGCATTGTAGTGGGACAAGCACATTATGCTCATCACGAGGAAAGCCATGCATAGATTGCTTTTATATGCCAGCTTAGGAAATTTAAATCTCAGTGCGCATCTTGATTAATTTTTACTCAGCCATCATTAAGATTGTTGTGACCGCCTCTGTCACTGTTTAGTTTCCTGCCTCCTCCCCCTCTCTAAGTACAGGTTGTAGCAAGTGGTCCACACAGCGGAGAAGACCATTGACTGTCATCTACTGACATTAAAAGATTTTTTCATTTCCAGAGCAAAGAAAAGAGCTGGAAAAATAACTGTTGTCTCCACCCAACCTAGCGGTTACCTATTCACCAAATTGCCATCAGGGAGATGCTACAAGTCCATCACCACCAAGACTACATAATCTCCAAGGGTTCTTTCCTGTAGACATCCAGCTACCCAATAAAACTCACTCATGTGTAATATGCTATCTGTCTCTGTATAAATGGTCTTTCTTGCTCTCCTTGCTCTGTTGATAAAAGTTGAGTCTGTTCGTACGTTCACATTGAATTAAGTTTCATTATTGGCATTGGTGCATGTGACCACTCTGCTATTTGTGGATTGTTCATGGCTGTTTGCATTCTTGACTTGTAAGTTGTTGGTTGCTATTGTGTTGTCTTTTATGGTATTGCCTTGTGTTTATGCTTGGCCACGAACCACAATCAATTCTGATATCTTTCATATCCTGGCAATAAAGTGATCTGTAGGTACAGTAACAACAACATCTTTAGCTTTAAGAAACACACACAAAACTCTGGAGGATCTCAGCAGGCCAGGCAGCATTCGTGGAAAAGAGTGTGGTCGATGTTTAGGGCCAAGACACTTCATCAGGACTGGAGAAAAAAGGTTGAGAAGTCGGAATTAGAAGTTCTAACTCTGATGTTGTGGATAGCATAGAAGACTGGCAAAAAATACAGCAAACTGATACGGAGTCTCCAGTGCACAGAATTACAAGAGGCAGCAGAGCTCTGTAGATTCAACTAGCTCCCTCATGGATACAAACCTTCCCACCATCAAGGACACCTTCAATGAAGGTGTCTTAAGAAGGCAATATTCATCATGATCCAGGACATGCCCTCTTTTTGTTTCTACTATTAAGAAGGAGGTACAGGAGCATGAAGTCCATACTTAGTGATTTAGCAATAGCTTCTCCCTCTCCACAGTAAATTTCTGAATGGTCCATGAATGCATGAGCACTATATCATTATTCCTTTTTTGCACTGTTGATATATTTTAGTTATTTTAGTTTGTTGTCTTTGCACTGTGCTATCGCTTCAGAACAACAAATTCCATGTCACGTAAGACAGTGCTCATAGATCTGATTCTGAGTACGAGATTGACCAGGATCAGTCATCAAATCTGCAATTTCCAAATTTAGGTTCAAGTGCTCAAATCAAAGCTCACTTGCATTTATCGGGCCAACTTCTTACAGTTTAATATCCCATTTATGAACAAGATTTGAACCTAAGTCCACACAATTTCTGTTACTTAATGGGCTATGAAAGTAACTTATTGTTTGATGCATTTATGAAATGAAGGGCCTGGAGACCAAAACTCAACAGTAGGCAAATTGCAACAGCAATCATACATCATAAACACATATTAAAATAGATTAGCCACCCAAGAATAAAATCAATTTAGATAATGCATGAAAGCAACAAAATTAAGATGCACTCTGAATCCATCAAGAAGGTCACTTTGAGTTTATGCTGTTTAATTGATAAACTAAAGCCTCCAAAAAGATCAAACAAACATAGCGGAAAAGAACAGTAATAGTATTTTGGCATGAAGAACTGTTAAGTTCATGATGATAACTGTGGTTCAGAAAAAACTTTTCCCAAGTCTTGAGAGAAGCTTAATGATAGTAATTACTGCCTCAAAATTTGATTAGCTGGCAATATGCAACAGAAAATTTTTCTGAGACACTTGTTTTATATTTTTCTGGAAATGTAACCTCGCTGGCATGAATAATACTTCCATGTCTGATATGATTACTACACCACGCAAACCTTCCCTATGCCAAAACTTCTTGTTGAGGATTGCAAGTGAAATTAGATAAAGTTGCCCTGGTTGTGCTGATCATTGTTACATAGGGCACTGATCTCCTGCTAGCTGAATCATACACCATCCATCTGGAATTGTGTCCATTGCTGTTCTCAGCACACCCCCCCCCGCCCATTCATTACTTACCAATGATTGTCATCCATCCAAATTCCAGGCACTGAGCTGAACTCTAACCATCCTTCTTCTCAAATCCCAATACAGGACATGACTTCTATCCTACAAGATGCCTTCTCTTTGCAGATCTGGAAAATACAGTAAAGCATATAATGGCTTTGTAGTAATGGGTGCTATTGAAGCTTCAACAGCAAACCCATTTGATGCAGTGCTGCAATAACGTGTACAGTCTGGTATCCCTAAGGAATGATCCCTGTTCAATACAGGGAGTGCAAAGAAAATTCACCAGACTGATTTACCTGTAAGGAGAACATAAGCAGGATGAGTTAATACTCTCCGGAATTTGGATGGATGAACTGATCACACGAGAAGTACAAGATTCTTAAGGTGTTCATCAACACAGTTAAGGAGTTGATGTTTCCTGTGGTGGGCTGTCCAGAATCAAAGGTTGTAGTCTGAAAATTAGAAGTCAACTATTCAGGATGGATCCGAAAAGAAATTTCTTCAACCAGAAGGGGTGAATCTTTGGAATTCTTTGCCCAAGAGGGCTTTGGAGGTTAAATCACGAGGTGGACACTATATACTGTACAGTAGATATTAAGGGAGTCAAGGGATATGAGCTTAGTGAAGAAAGTCGTGCTGGAATTAAAGGTCATCTATGATTTTATTTTACAGAATGGGAAAGCAGAAATGAGGGTTTGAATGGCCTGCTCCTACTCTATTCTTTTTGTTCTTATGAAGAAAGAATGATCAAGGAATGGCTATCAAATACAACCAATGGATGGACTACATTTGTTGAGGATGGTTATAACAATTAGGCTTGAAGTTTGCACAAAAAATTAGGGTGAAGTGCTAATTACAAGAGGATAGAGGAAATGAATACTTCTTATCTGCACTTACTGTGGAGAAGGGCACGGAAGCTGCTGAGTTCATGGAAGAGGAAAGTGTTATCCTGAAACATATTGACATGAAGAAAGAGGAAGTGGTACAGAGGTGCATAAAAGCTGGGAAAGTCTCTGGGCCCTGACCAACTGGATCCTGGGATATTGTGGGGAAAAAGTAATAGCTGGACCCTTCAGAGATTTTTGTATCTTCCATAGCTGTGGAGGAGGTACTGGAAGAGCAGATAGTGGCAATGATTATTTTCATTTAGGAAGAGCTGCAAGGACAAGCCAGGGAACTCAGGTGAACCCAATATCAATAGTAGGAGAGTTATTTGAGTGTAGTCTGAAAGAGAGAATTAAACTGAAGTTGAAAAGGCAAGGACTGATTAGGGATAATCAGCATGGCTTTGTGTGTGGAAAACAGCGTCTCACAAATATAATGGAGCTTTCTGATGAGATGATGAGAGCAGGGCAGTAGCTGGTGTCTACGTGGGCATTAGCAAATCCTTTGACAAGGTTCAGCGTGGTAGTCTGGTCTAGAAGGTTTGATCTAAAGAGAACCAAAAATGAGCTACAAAGTTGTCTTGGTTGTAAAAAAAAACTACCAACTTTGCTTCAGATCCCAGCCTCCACAGCCTTATGTCTCTCAGATGTTTGATCTGCAAAGTTCTCATTTGCATGCACAACCCTTTGCCTTACAAAGGACCTGGAATTGTTCTAGTTTCCAGGAGGAAAAGGGTATAAATACAAATAGTTGTTGATGGAAGCAGAGCAGCTCAATGTTTATCAGGATTAAGATTCCTGAATAATTCATTGTTAATGTTCTTTCTTTTTACAATATTTTATTCAGAAGAAAAAAAAACAAGATTTACAGAGTGCAACACATAGATACATCTCAACATAACTTGTGTACGTTCATATATTGTAATAAAATTGATCAAAATGTTATAGCATAACACATAAAGGTATACCACTCTGTAATCAAAAATTTACAGATAAGTCATATATCATAAAAGAAATTTTTTATGTAAAAAAAAGTCAGCTCCCCACCAACTACCAAAGAAAAAAGCTGGTGGATGACAATGGATAATTAGAAAAAAAAGACATATTCACTTAAGAAGAGAAGATAAAAATATACATAAAAGTCTGTGCACTGTTAAACTTTATAAATTGGTAAAGTAATTTAGGAAAGGTCCCCAATTATCATAAAAAGATTGTTTCGAATTTAAGACTGAGCAGTGGATCTTTTCTAAATTTAAATAAGACATATCACGTAGCCATTGAAGATGTGTAGGAGGGGTAGACTCCTTCCATTTAAGCAATATTGCTCTTCTTGCTAAAAGAGAGGTAAAAACTAAAACCTGTAGGTTAGGAGTATTTAAAGTTATATCTTCATTTGCAATAATACCAAACAAGGCAGTAAGGGGATTTGGGTCAAATTGGACCCTAAAAAGTTGCGAGAAGGTATGAAATACTTCCCGCCAAAACTTTTCAATTGTAGGGTAAAACCAAAACATATGAATTAAAGAGGCATCAGCAGAGTTGCATTTATTACAAAGCAGAGAAACATTCGGGTAAAAACTGGACAGCTTCTGTTTAGACATGTAAGCGCTATGAACCACTTTAAATTGTAGAAGAGATTGACGAGCACAGAAAGATGATTTATTAACCCGTTTAAGGATTTTATTCCATCTATCATCAGAAATCTGACAATTTAGGTCATCCTCCCAAGCTTTTTTTATTTTATCTAAAAGGTCTTGTCTAGAATCAATCAACAAGTTATAGATACTGGTAATAGAACGATTAACAAAAGGTTTTAAATTTAAAAGATCGTCCAGTAAATTTTTATCAGGACCTATAGGAAAAGTAGTAAATTGGAAACATAGAAAATCTCTAATTTGAAGGTATCTGTAAAAATGTGTTTTTGGGAGTGCAAATTTATTTGACAATTGGTCAAATGAAACAAGAGATCCTGAGATAAACAGGTCTCAAAAACACTTAATACCAAGTTCATCCCAATCCTTAAAGACTTTATCAGTCATGGAAGGGATAAAAAAATAATTAAGAAGAATGGGAGATGATAATGAAAAATTCGCTAAACCAAAAAATTTTCTAAATTGAGCCCAAATCCTTAAAGTTTGCTTAACAGTTATGTTATCTGTTATTTTATCTGTTATTTATGATCCAAGAAGAGAGACAATAGAGGAATTTTTTACAGAGTTAACTTCTAAGGAGACCCATGATGGGCAATCTTTACGATAAATATAATAGGACCAGAAAGTAATATTCCTTATATTGGCAGCCCAATAGTAAAACCTAAAATTGGGTAGGGCTGGTCCACCCATCTCTTTACTTCTTTGTAGGTAAACTTTACTTAAACGAACTTGTTTATTATTCCTAATATAAGATGTTAAAATTGAAATTTTTATATCTTTTTCAGGGCTTACCTATTTTTATTCCTAAGATGTACTTTGATTCTTTAGATTCATTGTTAATGTTAAATTAAGTTTTTATTTTCTGTTAGCAAGCAATGCTTTCAGTGGAAATCTGTATTGCCCCAGACTTTTTGCTCAAATATTGATTATTCTGACATCAGTTACGTTATTTACACTTGCGAAATTTCCATTAAAATGGCAGCTTGACAAAGTAAAAGCAACTTATCTCTCCAAGTGCAATATCATTTGGCTATTGCTTGATTATTTACTTTAAATAAAACTCTTACCTTGCTGTCCTGTATTCACTAACCTTGTTTAAAAGTTTAAGTACTTATTTCAGCCCTAACCATTCATCATTGTTTTGAAAGCTAATTATTGCAGTTAGAATTTTCATTAACTTTGTAAATGGGTGATAGTGAAATGTCAATCTCAATATTTTCATCTAAGTTAATGTAGCTATACACTCAGTGGCCACTTTATTATGTAAACGTGAGCACTTGCTCATTAGGGCAAATTTCTAATTAACCAATCATGTGGCAGCAACTCAATGCGTAAAAGCATGCAGAAATGGTCAAGAGGTTCAGTTGTTCTTCAATCCAAACATCAGAATGGGGGAGAAATGTCAACTTGTGTCAACCAACTAGCAGGAGTATTAAAGGACATTTTCAACCTCTCACTGCTGTGGCTGGAAGTTCCCACCTGCTTCAAAAGGCAACAATTATACCAGTGCCCAAGAAGAGTAGTGTGAGCTGCCTTAATGACTATCGGCCAGTAACACTCACATTGATTGATTGGTCATGGCTACATCAGCAAGGACCAGGACGCATTGCAATTTGCCTTTCACCACAATAGGTCTATAGGAGGTGCAATCTCAATAGCTCCTCACGCAGCCTTAGATCACTCGGACAATACAAACACTTATGTCAGGATGCTGCTCAGCATTCCTCATTCCTACTGTTTTGATCGATAAGCTACAGAACCTGGGCATCAGTAACTCCATCTGCAATTGGATCCTCAGTTTCCTAAATGGAAGACCACAATCTGTGCAGATTTGAAATAACATCTCCTTCTCGCTGATGATCAACACTGTCGCATTTCAGGGGTGTGTGCTCAGTTCACTGCTCTACTTTCTCTTTTCCCGTGACTGTGTGGCAAGGTATAGCTCAAATGCCATATATAAATTTACTAATGATACAACCATTGATGGCACAATCTCAGATGGAGTTGAGAGGGTGTACAGAAGCGAGATATACCAGCTAGTTGAGCTATCACAGCAACAACTTTGCATTCAATGTCAGTGAGACCAAAGAGCAGATTGTGGACATCAGGAAGGGTAGGACCGAGGGAACATAAACCAATCCTCATTGAAGGGTCAGAAGTGGAGAGAGTGAACACTTTAAAGATCCTGGGTGTCCGGACCGCTGAGAATCTAACCTGTTCCCAATATGTTAATGCACCTATAAAGAAGGCATGGCAGTGGCTATGTTTCATTAGGAGTTTGAAGAGAGGTTTGTCAACATGAACACTCGAAAACTTACACAGATGTACTGTGGAGAGCATTTTCACAGGCTGCATCATCATCTGATATGGGGGTGGGGGGGCTACTGCACAGGATCGAAAGAAGCAACTGAATGTTGTCAAATTCATCAGCTCCATCTTGGGTACTAGCCTCCATAGTATTCAAGACATCTTCAAGGAGTGAAGCCTCAGAAAGGCAGTGTCCAATTTAAGGAACCCCAGCATCCAGGATATGCCCTCTTCTCATTGTTACCATCAGGTAGGAGGTACAGAAGCCTGAAGGCACACTCTCACTGATTCAGCGACAACTTATTTCCCACTGCAATACAATTCCTAAATGGACATTGAACCCATGAACACAACCTCACTTTTTTAATATTATTTCTAGTTTTTGCACTATTTTTAAACTAACTATTTTTATTTATATATATAATTATTGTAACTGATTTACTTATTTTTTAGAAACATGGAAACAGAGAAACATAGAAAAACTGCAGCACAATACAGGCCCTTCGGCCCACAATGCTGTGCCGAACATGTACTTACTTCAGAAATTACCTAAGGTTACCCTTAGCCCTCTATTTTTCTAAGCTCCATGTACCTATCCAGGAGTCTCTTAAAAGAGACTATCATATCCGCCTCCACCACCATCGCTGACAGCCCATTCCACTCACTCACCACTCTCTGTGTAAAAAGAATTTACCCCTGACATCCCCTCTTTACCTACTTCCAACCACCTTAAAACTGTGCCCTCTCGTGTTAGCCATTTCAGCCCTGGGAAAAAGCCTCTGACTATCCACACAATCAATGCCTCTCATCACCTTATACACCTCTATCAGGTCACATCTCATCCTCTGTTGCTCCAAGAAGAAAAGGCCAAGTTCACTCAACCTATTCTCATAAGGCATGTTCCCCAATCCAAGCAACATCCTTGTAAATCTCCTCTGCACCCTTTCTATAGTTTCCACATCCTTCCTGTAGTGAGCTGACCAGAACTGAGCACAGTCTTCCAAGTGTTTTCTGACCAGGGGTCCTATATATCTGCAACATTACCTCTCGGCTCTTGAACTCAATCCCACGATTGATGAAGGCCAATGCACCGTATGCCTTCCACAGAGTCAACCTTCGCAGCAGCTTTGAGTGTCCTATGGACTCGGACGCCAAGACCCCTCTGATCCTCCACACTGCCAAGAGTCTTGCCATTAATACTATATCCTGCCGTCATATTTGACCTGCCAAAATGAATCATCTCACATTTATCTGGGCTGGACTCCATCTGCCACTTCTCAGCCCAGTTTGTATTCTATCAATGTCCTGCTGTAACCTCTGACAGCCCTCCACAGAATCCACAACACCCCCAACCTTTGAGTCATCAGCAAATTTAATAACCCAACCCACTACTTCTTCATCCAGGTCATTTATGAAAATCACAAAGAGAGGAGGTCCTAGAGCAGATCCTTGAGGCACACCACTGGTGACCGACCTCCATGCAGAATATGACCTGTCTGCAACCACGCTTTGCCTTCTGTGGGCAAGCCAGTTCTGGATCCACAAAGCAAGGTCCCCGTGGATCCCATTTCTCCTTACTTTCTCAATAAGCCTTGTATGGTGTACCTTATCAAATGCATTGCAGAAATCTATATACACTACAATCTCTGCTCTACCTTTATCAACGTGTTTAGTCACATCCTCAAAAAATTCAATCAGGCTCGTAAGGCACGACCTGCCTTTAACAAAGACATGCTGACTATTCTTAATCATATCATGCCTCTCCAAATATTCATAAATCCTGCCTCTCAGGATCTTTTCCATCAACTTGTCAACCACAGAAATAAGACTCACTGGTCTATAATTTCCTGGGCTATCTCTACTCCCTTTCTTGAATAATGGAACAACATCTGCAAACCTCCAGTTCTTTGGTACCTCTCCTGTCCTCATTGATGATGCAAAGATCATTGCCAGAGGCTCAGCAATCTCCTCCCTCACCTCCCATAGTAGCCTGGGGTACGAATCCTCTGGTCCCAGTGACTTACCTAACTTGATGCTTTCAAAAGCTCCTGCACATCCCCTTTCTTAATGTCTATATGCTCAAGTTTTTCAATCCACTGTAAGTCATCCCTACAATTGCCAAGTTCCTTTTCCGTAGTGAATACTGAAGCAAGGTATTTATTAAGTACCTCTGCTATCTCCTCTGGTTCCATACACACTTTTCCACTGTCACACTTGATTGGTCCTATTCTCTAATGTTTTATCCTCTTGCTCCTCACATACTTGTAGAATGTCTTGGGGTTTTCATTAATCCTGCTTGCCAAGGCCTTCTGGCTCTCCTAAATTCATTCTTAAGCTCCTCCCTGCTAGCCTTATAATCTTCTAGATCTCTATCATTACCTAGTTTTCGAACCTTTTGTAAGCTTATCTTTTCTTTGTGACTAGATTTTCAACAGCCTTTGTACACCATGGTTCCTGTACCCTACCATCCTTTCCCTGTCTCATTGGAACATACCTATGCAAAATGCCACGCAAATATCCCCTGAACATTTGCTACGTTTCTGCCGTACATTTCCCCTGAGAACACCTGCTCCCAATTCATGCTTCCAAGGTCTTGCCTGATAGCTTCATATTTCCCCTTACTCCAATTAAACACTTTGCTAACTTGTCTGTTCCTATCTTGCTCCGATACTATGGTAAAGGAGATAGAATTGAGATCACTATCTCCAAAATGCTCACCCACTGAGAGACCTGACACCTGACCAGCTTCATTTCCCAATACCCAGATCAAGAACAGCCTTTCGTCTTATAGGCTTACCTACATATTGTGTCAGGAAATCTTCCTGAATGCACCTGACAAATTCCACCCCATCTAAATCCCTTGGCTCTAGGGAGTTGCCAGTCAATACTGGGGAAATTAAAATCTCCCACCATGACAACCCTGTTATTATTACACCTTTCCAGAATCTGTCTTCCTATTTGCTCGTCAATATCCCTGTTACTATTGGGTGGTCTATTAAAAAAAAACACCCAGTAGAGTTATTGACCCCTTTCTGTTTCTAACTTCCACCGAGTAAACAACTCAGTAGACAATCCCTCCATGACTTCCTCCTTCTCTGCAGCCCTGACACAATTGCTGATCAGCAGCGCCACGCCCCCTTAACACGCTGGAGGAACTCAGCAGGTCCGGCAGCATTCGTGGAAACCGTAAACGTTTCACCGAAATGTTGACTGTTCGTTTCCACGGATGCAGCCTGACCTGCTGAGTTCCTCCAGCGTGTTGTGCGCATTGCTTTGACCACAGCATCTGCAGAGTATTTTGTGTTTACCACACCCCCACCTCTTTTGCCTCCCTCCCTGTCCTTTCTGAAACATCTAAAGCCTGGCACTCAAAATAACCATTCCTGCCCCTGAGCCATCCAAGTCTCTGTAATGGCCAGAACATCATCGCTCCAAGTACTGATCCACACTCTAACCTCATCCGCTTTGCTCATGATGCTTCTTGCATTAAAATATACAGATCTCAAATAATCAGTCTGAGCGTATCCCTTCTCTATCACCTACCTATCCTCCCTCTTGCACTGTCTCCAAGCTTTCTGTATTTCTGAGCCAACTGCCCCTTCCTCTGTCTCTTCAGTTTGGTTCTCACCCCCTAAACTCTCCCTAATAGCATTAGCAAACCTCCCTCCCAGGATATTGGTTCCCCTAGGATTCAAGTGCAACCCATTCTCCAATCTCTCAGCCACGTATTTACCTTCCACCTCACTTTATTTCTATACTCACTGTCGCATGGCATCCTGGGATTACTACCTTTGAGGTCCTGCTTCTTAACTTCCTTCCTAACTCCCTGTAGTCTGTTTTCAGGACCTCCTCCCTTTTCCTACCTATGTCATTGGTTCCAATTTTTTCTAGATTATCATGTATTGCTTTGTACTGCTGCTGCTAAGTTAACAAATTTCACAGCACGTGCTAGTGATAATAAACCTGATTCTCATTCTCATTCTAAGTAACTAACCATGGGATAATCATTGGTGCCAGGCAGGGTGGTTTCAGAGTCTTTGAAACTACCGATCTCCTGGTATTTTCACACACAACGTCATAACAGTCTCTGGGATTTACAGAGAATGATGCCAAAAAGACAAAAAAAAAACATGCAGTGAGCAGAAGTTCTGTGAGCAAAAATGCCTTGTTAATGAGAGAGGTCAGAGGAAAATGACCAGATTCGTTCAAGCTGACAGGAAAGCAACAGTATCTCAAATAACCATGGATTACAACGGGGGAGTGTAGAAGAACATCATTGATTTCACAACACATTGAACCTTGAAGTGAATGGGATATAGCAACAGAAGACCATGAGTCTACACTCAGTGGCCACTTTATTAGGTACAAGGGGCACCTAATAAAGTGGCCACCGAGTGTAAATTTCAGTGAATAAAACAAGTTGCCATCTTCCTGTCAGTTTTTTCAAGATTGTGTATCTTTAACATCTAATGTTATTATAGTGCATATGTATCTGTAATCTTTTTAATAATTCATGTACATTGCCTGAATTATTGCTAACCCAACTCCTAAAATAACAAAAGTTTTTCTTTTCACACACAAGTGACTCCAACAATTCATTCTGGTCAATTAACCTACAAGTGTACATAACCATTTGTCAGGGAAGAAAAGGATTCTATGGTACAATTTCACAGAGCAGGATAGTTAACTTCAGTCCAACATCACTAAGGCAGATTATTTGGCTTTCTGCTTGTGGGAATTTTCAATATATAAATTGACCTCGCTTTCCCATGTAACAACAATACCTTCTCTAAGTAAATGTTTCATTGGCTGTTGAATAATTTTAAGGTTTTCTTAATTCATGAAAGAATTCTCCATTCTTTTTTTATTTTGTCTTTTAATCCAAACTGCCTTTGAAATATAAAACAATCATTTGGAAACACTGCATGTCATTCAATCTTAGAATATTCTTACTATCGTTTTTTTTATATACAGTCATAGAGTCAGCGAAAAGTACAACACAGAATTCAGGCCCTTCGACTCATCTAGCCTGTGCCGAACATTTGAAACTGCCTACTCCTATCAAACTGCACCAGGACCATAGCCCTCAATACCACTACCATCCGTGTAGCTGTCCAAAATTCTCCCAAACATTGAAATCGAGCTCGCATGCAGCACTTGTGCTGGCAGTTTGTTCATGGCCTCCTGAGTGAACAAGTTTCCCTTCATGTTCCCGTTAAAGTTTTCACCTTTCACCCTTAACCCATGACCTCTAGTTGTAGTTCCACCCTACCTCATTGGAAAAAGCCTGCTTGCATTTACCCAATCTATACTCCTCACAATTTTGTATCTCCCCTGAATTCCAAGATATAAAGTCCTGACCTATTCAATCTTTCCTTATAACTCAGGTCCTCCAGACCCAACACAACCTTGCTCTCTACTCTTTCAAATTTATTTACAACATTCCTGTAGGTAGATGACCAAAACTGCACACAATACTCTATATTGGGCCTCACCAATGGCCTATACATCTTCAACATTGCATCCCATCTCCTGTACTCAATACTTTGATTTATGAAGTTCAAAGTGCCAAAAGCTTTCTTAACAATCCTGTGATGAATTATGGACCTGCATTCCCAGGTCCCTTTGTTCTACAGCAATCCTCAGTACCCTAACGTTCATTGTGTAAGAGTTACTGTTGATGGCCCTACCAGATTGCAACACCTCACACGTGTCTGCATTCCATTCCATCTGCCATTTCTCAGCCCATTTTTCCAGCGGGTTCAGAACCCGCTGCAAGCCATGACACTGTTCACTGCACCCACAATCTAGTCATCTTCTGCAAATTTGCTGAATCCAGTTAACTACATTTTTCTCCAGGTGGTTTATATAGATGACAAGCAACAATGCAAGCAGCACCCATCTCTGCCGCACTCCACTAAGGTCACAGGCCTCCAGTTAGAGAAGCAACCATCTGCTACCACTCTCTGTCTTCTCCCACAAAGCCAATGTCTAAACCAATTTACGACCTCATCTTGAATGCCGAGCGACTGAACCTTCTTGACCAGTCTTCCATGTGGGACATTGTCAAATGCCCTGCTAAAGTCCATGCAGATAACATCCACTGCCTTGCCTTCATCAACTTTCCTGGTAACATCCTTGAACAGCTCCTTAAGATTAGTTGGACATGACATACCACACACAAAGTTATGCTGACTATTCCTAATCAATCCATGTCTATCCAAATATTCATATGCCCAAACCCTTAGAATAGTTTTCCCTTTACTAAAGTCAGGATCACTGGCCTATAATTTCCTGGTTTATGTTTAGAGCCTTTCCTAACAGCAGAACAACATTGGCTGTCCTCCAATCCTCGGGTGCCTTACCTGTCGCTGAGGATGATTTAAATATCTCTGCTAGGGCCCTGGCAATTTCTGCACTTGTCTCCCACAAGGTCTGAGGGAACTCCTCATGTCAGGCAGTGGGGATTTATTCACCCTAATTTGTCTCAGAACAGCAAACACCTCCTCCTCTGTAAACACAAAGTACACTGCAGATGCTGTGGTCAAATCAAGACATACAAAAAAGCTGGATGAACTCAGCAGGTCCGGCAGCATCCGTTGAAACAAGCAGTCAACATTGACTGCTCGTTTCAATGGATGCTGCCTGACCTGCTGAGTTCATCCAGCTTTTTTGTACCTCCTCCTCTGTAATTTGTATAGGGTCCATGAAGTTGATACCACCTGTCCTCACTACTATAGACTGAGTCCATCTCCTGAGTAAATACAGATGCCAAAAATTAAGTTAAGATCTGCCCATCTCTTTTGGCTCCACCATGCATGGTTTATCATTCTGATCTTCCAGAAGACCAATTTTGTCCCTTGCAATCCTGTTGCTCTTAACATAACTGTAGAATCCCTTAGGATTCTCCCTCACCTTGTATGCAAGGACAACTTGATGCCTTCTTTCATCCCTCCTAATTTCTTTTTTAAGTGTTCTCTTGTATTTCTTATACACCATAAGCACCTCTTTTGCTCCTACCTGCCATACCTGCAATGTACCTCTTTTTTTTCATAACTAGGGCCTTAATACCTGTTGAAAACCAAGGTTACCTAAACCATTATCTTTACCTCTTATTCTGACAGGCACGTTTAAGCTTTTGAAAGCCTCCCACTTACCAAGTACACCTTTGTCAGGAAACAGCCTGTTCCAATCCACACTTGCAGATCCTTTCTGATACCATCAAATATGGCCTTTCTCCAACTTAGAATCTCAACCACGGATCTGACCTATCTTTTTGCATATTTATTTTGAAACTAATGTCACTGTGATCACTAGATGCAAAGTGTTCCCCTACACAAACTTCTGTCACCTGCTCTGCTTCATTCCCTGATAGCAGATCAAGTATTGCACACCCTCTCACTGGGACTTCTACGTACTGACTAAGCAAACTTTCCTGAACACATTTGACAAACCCTATCCCATCTAGTCCTTTTACAGTATGAGAGTCCCAGTTAATATGTGGAAAGTTAAAATCATCTACTATAACATTATTTATCTTGCAACAATCTGCAATCTCTGTCCTGAAATTTGTTGTTTTGTGGCAACAGTACATAATAGTAAAAAAACTACTAATTACATTTATAAATATATATAAAATATTAAAATTTAATCAGTAGTGCAAAAGGAGAACAAAAAAAAAGTTAGTGTATATGGGTTTGTCGTCCATTCAGAAATTTGATGTAGGAGCGGAAGAAGCTGTACATGAAACACTAAGTTTGTCCCAGTCCACACTCTCAGGCTCCTGTCCCTCATCCTTCATTGTAGCAATGAGAAGAGGACATGTCCTGGATGATGTGGGTCCTTAATGATGGATGGCACCTTTATGAGGCATCTCCTTTTGAAGTTTCCTCTATGCTGGGGATTCTAGTGCCCGTGATGGAGCTGGCTGAGTTTTTGCAGCTTTTTCTGATCCTGTACAATGGCTCGTCCATACTAGATGATCATGCAACCAGTTAGAATGCTCTCCACAGTACATCTGCAGAAATTTGCAGTAGCCCTTGGTGGCATACTCGACCTCCCCTTCCTGAAGTCCACAATCAGTTCTTTGTTCTTACTGATGTTTAGTGCAAGGCTGTTGTTTCGAGACCACTCAACCAGCTGACCTATCTCACTACGGTACACCCCTCATCACCATCTGAAATTCTGCCAACGATAGTTGTGTCTTTGGCAAACTTATGAGTGGCATTTGAGCGGTGCCTGACCACACAATCAAGGATGTAGAGAGAGTAGAGCAGTGGGCTAAGCACGCATCCTTGAGGTGTACCAGTGTCGATTGTTAGTGAGAAGGATATGTTATTTCTGATCAGCACTGACTGTGGTCTCCTGATAAAGCAGTCAAAGATCCAGTGTGCAGAACGAGGTACAGGATTTGTAGCTGGTGGATTTGGAGCTGAGGTTGCGATGGTGGTGATTGCTGAGCTGTAATCAATAATCAGCATTCTGACATAGCTATTCCTATTGTCCATGTGATCCAAGGCTGCGTGGAGAGCCAGTGAGTTTACCATTCTTTAAACTTCCTTGCTCTAGTATTCTTTATCTCCATTTATAAAGTCATGGATTCTGCTTTCTTTTAACTGCTTTCTGAATTTTTTCCTTCCATTTTGAGTAAAGTATGCATATATAACCATAAGTCGCTCTTGCCTTCTTTAAAATTGTACCCTCAGTTTATATTGCCTCTTCTTAATTTCCTCACAAAATATAACATTTGGCAAATTTCATCATAAAATTACGTATGCCACCTTCCCACTTATCCCTGCGTACCGTCATGAGGAGCACCTGGCTCTCTTCACAGTTCTCTATTCCTACACATTTTTTACCACCTGCTTTTGCACTTGAGGCAACTCAGGATAAATTCACTTGAATTGAATTGACTTCATTACTTACATCCTTCATATACATGAGGAGTAAAAATCTATATGTTCTATCTCCGTTCAAATGTGCAATCTGCAATTATAGTAATTTATACTAAATATTATGTACAACAGGAGAGTTATTATAACATAAAAATACTGTCGTATCAGCATGAATTAAGCAGTCTGATGGCCTGGTGGAAGAAGCTGTCCGAAGCCTGCTTGTCACTGGCTTTAATGCTCCGACACCATTTCCCGGATGGTAGCAGCTGGAACAGTTTGTGGTTGGGGTGACACAGGTCTCCAATGATCCTTCATACCCTTGTTACATACCTGTCTTTGTAAATATACTGAACAGTGGGAATTTCATGTCTATTCCAACTCCCTGCATATTGGGGTTAGTCAGATGTCCCTGTCCCAATTGCAACTGGTCCAGAAGGCTGCAGCCAGTCTCCTGACAGGTGCCTGGAAGAGGGACCATATTATTCCTCTCCTGGCCTCTCTCCACTGGCTGCCAGTACAGCTTAGAATTGATTTTCAGGTTCTCCTGTTTGTTTATAAAGCCCTAAAAGGGCTGGCCCCCTCCTATATTGCAGACCTTCTAACCCTTATTCTTCTTCCAGGTCCCTCAGGTCGGCTGACTTGGGGCTCCTGGCTGTCCCACGATCTAAAGTTAAGTTCAGGGGTGACCGCACCTTTGCTGTTGCAGCCCCGAGACTGTGGAACAGCGTTCCCCTCCCTATCAGATCTGCCCCCTCCATCAACTCTTTTAAGTTCAGGCTCAAAACTTACCTTTATTCACTAGCATTTGAAGCTTTCTGAGGTGGCTGATTTTTGGCTTGTGCCTAGGCTCATGTGTTTTTTATTTTGTGCCTATAAGCTGTTGTTTATATCTGTCTTTCTTGTATTTGTGATTTTAGCTATCTGTTATGGTTTGTACAGCACTTTGGTCAACATAGGTAGTTTTTGAATGTGCTTTAAAAATAAATTTGAATTGACTTGACTTGAGTACAGATCCTCTGGGCTGTCCGCACCACTCTCTGCAGAGTCCTGTGATTGAGGAAAGTGCAGTTCCCATACCAGGCAGTGATGCGGCCAGTCGGGATGCTCTCAGTCATACCCCTGTAGAAATTCCTTAGGATTTGGGGACCCATACCAAACTTCTTCAACTGTCTAATGTGAAAGAGGCACTGTTGTGTCTTTTTCACCACACAGCCATTTCATACTGACCACGTGAGATCCTTAGTAATGTTTATGCCGAGGAACTTAAAGCTGTTCACCCTCTCAACCCCAGATCCATTGATGTCTACAGGGGTTAGCCTGTCTCCAATCCTCCTGTTTCCACAACCAGCTCCTTTGTTTTTTGCAACGTTGAGGGAGAAGTTATTTTCTTGACACTGCTGCATCAGGGTGATGACATCCTCTCTGTAGGCTGCCTCATTATTATCTGAGATTAGGCCAATCAGTGTAGTGTCATCAGCAAATTTGATTAGCAGATTGGAGCTGTGGGTGGCGACACAGTCATGGGCATACAGAGAGTAAAGGAGGGGGCTTAGTAAACGGCCATGAGGGGCACCTGTGTTGAGGGTCAAAGGGGCAGAGATGAGGGACTCCACTCTTACCACCTGCTGATGATTTGACAGGAAGTCCAGGATCAAGCTGCAGAAGGCAGGGTGAAGGCCGAGGCCTCCGAGCATCTTGCTGAGCCTGGAAGGAATTATGGTGTTGAATGCTGAACTGTAGTCCAAGAAAAGCATTCTCACATAAGCATCCCTCTTCGCCAGATGTGTAAGGACGGTGTGTAGAGCTGCGGCTATTGCGTTGTCTGTTGATCAGTTGTGTTAGTAGGCGAATAGTAGGAGGTCCAGTGTGGGTGGCAGCAAGCTGCAGATGTAGTCCTTGACCAGCCCTTCAAAGCATTTGCTTATTATTGAGATGAGTGCGACAGGACTTCGGTCCTTCAGACATGTTACCTTTGTTTTTTTAGGTACAGGGACGATGGTGGATGTTTTGAAGCAGGAGGGCACTCTACACTGGGAGAGGGAGGGATTAAAAATGTCTGTAATCACAGCTGCCAGTTGTGCCGTGCACATTCTGAGTACTCGCCCTGGGATGCCATCCGGTCCCACAGCCTTGCGACTATCCACCCGTTGGAAACACCTGAGTACTTTGGCCTCAGAGATGACTAAGCTGCCAGTCACGTCACCTGCAGGTCTCCTCAGGGGGTCAGTTCTGGCGACATTGAATCAAGCGAGAAAATATTTAGCTCGTCTGGGAGAGAGGCATCGATACTGGAAACTTCACTGCATTTAGTTTTGAAGTCTGCGATGGCGTGCAGACCTTGACATAAGCTGCGTGTGTTGTTGGTGGAAAGTTGAGTCTGAATATTTCTAGGATGAAGGGTTGTCTTGTGAAAAATAATTGAGCAGCTTATTCCTATATTCCCCAGAGTTTTGAAGAATAAATTACTTAGTTGAAATGTTTTTGATCCAGATGGACTGTAATGCAATAGACACTGAGGGGATGTCTACCCTCTTGGGAATCTAGAACTAGAACCTTATTCTTACTAGAATAAGGTTTCAACCATTTAAGTCAAGGAACTTCTTTGATGTAAGTCCTGAATCTTTAGAACTTTCAACTGAATATATTTGAGTTCAGGATAGATTTTTGGAATATAGAAGAGTCAGGTGTCATGGGCAACAGGCAAGGGAATGCAGCAATGGTCTGAAACAGACCAGCTGAGATTTTACCAAACAAAAAAGCTGTCTCAAGGGACATGCTTCCTCTTTGTGCTTCTTATATGTTTATATTTTGCAGTCTAAGCACTGTGCTCTGGCGTTTTCCCATTTTCTCCTCTTTTAACTTCTTTGTTTTTTAAAATCCATGACTTTTATCCAACATGTGCTACCATCTACTTATATGCCCTAATGCAAATGGTTGGACAATACTACTCCGAAGTGCTTTGAGTCACTAAATTCTTTTCTGCTTCTTTTTGTTTCAGCTGTCCCTTGTCTTGCTTCAGTCCTATTTATTGGGTTCTGATTAAATCAGTTTGGGAACCGGGGGCTTTGCCTCTGAAGAGTTAGGAGGTGTTTGACAGGGAAGGTGGGTGCATAATACAGGATACGTTGCTCTCCTTTCATTTTCCCTAGGGTTTCATTTGCTCTTGATGATGAGACTTGAGCTTCTTGGAGCCTTATCAAATTCTCTTTCTCCTGAACCGTCCAGAAATATGTAATTGAAGATGTACATATTCTCAAGGATGATTGGAGCACATGGTTGCACTACCTTCTCTGCTCTCCTGGTTATTTCATACCGCGGTTTTCAGAGGTGTGTGCTGTGCACTGGGGGAAAGGTGAGGTAGGGTCTTTGTTTTGCGATATACAAAATGTGGCCCATTCGCTCACACTTCAGCGAACAAGTAAACAAGGACTTGGAGCTCAGCCTCCAAACATACAAGAAGGCAAGCATCGTCAACACTTTACTGCTCAGTGACTGGAGCCAGAGTGATTGTAGTTCACTCTGAAAGTTGAACTGTTTAACTTTTCATTAGCTCCAATCCATTGCGAAGGATGCAATATTTTGAGAAGAAGGTTGGATCAATGACATGACCTTGCTTGACCCACTCTACATGGAATTCAGATTGTACTGAGTCTATTCATTAAAATGTACCAGAATCAGAATTAGAATCAAGTTTATTATCATCAATATATGTAGTGAAATTTGGTGTTTTGTGGCAGCACTACAGTGCAATATATAAAATTTACTATGTTACAATAACAGTATATATTTAAAAAATTGGCACCAAAAGAGAGCAAAATAGTAGTGTTAATGGGACCATGGACCATCCAGAAATCTGGTGGTGGAAGGGAAGAAGCTGTTCCTAAAGGGTTGAGAGTGCAGCTTCAGCCTCATGTTACCTCCACCCTAATGGTAGTAATGAGAAGGGGCCATGTCTGGGATGGTGGGGTTCCTTCATGATGGATGTCACCTTCTTGAGGCGTCACCTTTTGAAGATGTTCTTGTGAAACTAGTGCCCACAATGAAGCTGGCTGAGTCTACAGCCCTCTGCCATATTTCCCACTCCTGTGTATTGGTGCTTCCATACCAAATGGCAATGCAACAGGTTAGGTATACCATGCTCTTCATCGCACACCTATAGAAAATTGCTAGAGTCTATGGTGACACAGCAAAACTCTTCAAACTCCTAATAAAGTCTAGCTGCTGGCATGCCTTCTTTGTAATTGTATCAGTAAGTTGCGTCCAGGATAGATCTTTGAAATGTTGACCCTCTTATTTCTCACAAACTATCAAATAACTGCTTTTTGAACACAAACACACACAAATGACACTACATACTTAAAAGCTGTTCACTCGAAGCATGTGCAGATGACTGGTGTTGGCTAGAAATTGTTCGACAACTATCTCCTGCTCTAATTAGAACATAGAACATAGAGAACATAGAAAATCTACAGCACAATACAGGCCCTTCGGCCCACAAAACTGTGCCAAACATGTCCTTACCTGAGAAATTGCCCAGGGTTACCCATAGCCTTCTATTTTTCTGAGCTCCATATACCTGTCCAGGAGTCTCTTAAAATTAAGTGGCATGGTGTCCCAAATAAGCAAATTGAATCCCGGAAATGTTATCAATTCATTTCTGTTCTTTAAGAGTTGCTCCAATTCAGCAGCTGCCCTGATTAACTGATGGCTCAATTAACCAGAATCCACTGTAAACCCAAAAACTTGGTCTCCACAGCTGTCTGTGACAATGAACCTCACAGATTCTGCACCCCCTGCACTCCTCCTCCTCATCTCTGTTCTAAAGGTATGTCCTTGTTTCTGAAGCTGTGCCCTCTGGTCCCGGATTCGCCCCTTAAATCCCTGCCCTTCACATAATTTCTAATACGTATTTTGGTGTTAATCCATTTGGTATTTCCGTCCTCCACATGGTTGAAATGAATCTGTGGTAGAAAGCTACTCAAGACTAAGCACTAATCAGTACAATTTTGGCAGAGCTTTTGAGTGAGCACTTAGATGGTCGGTTTGGGGAAAAAGGCAACATGAAATTGGTTGACAGCAGGTAGATGAGAAAGATTTCCATATATCGGTGCTGAGATTATTTAACTTTGTGAATACAAAACAAACAATTAAAAATGTTAAGGAAAATCAACAGGAGGCACGACCAATCGTCAGTGCTTGTGTTTATTCTCGGTGGGTATTTCAGGTAGGTGGAAAGAACGTAAAATTAATTGCACAAGGAAGTTCAATCTTATTTTTTTTAAATATCATGTTGCTTAATCCAACATTTCACAAATGAAATTTAACCTATTACTCGTAAGTGCTAATTGAAAGCAGACTGCGTTTGTTTTTATTGCAATTGTGTCAAACAAAATATTTACTTTGTTTCAGGTTTCCATCCTACCTACACAGCCACCCTCCCCTCTTCCTCAACCAACCACAGACAGCTAATACCAAAACGTCAGTGTGAACTAGTGTGAAAAGTTTCTGCATCTTCTTTACCCTTTCCCCTGAGAAATAAAACTGGCAGAGTTGAAGGATGATTTGTAACGAGGATATTATATTATAAGGTCACTGAGGATTTTCTTCAAGTGTTTGGGCCTCATTCTGCACTGCACACGAACATTTCAGGCAAATACTCACAGGCGTTTCTTTGTTGTACATAAATATGTCACTGATGGATTTCACATACGAGGCAGATTCCTGGCAAACTGTGACAGGGAACAGAAGATGGTGTAAAATGGGCTGGGGTTTAGTTTCTTGTTACATAAGACCACGGGTGATTGTGGGGTTTGTGTTGGGGCGAAGCTTGGCAAAAGCTGAAGGACATTTTTTTCATTAACCACTTGTTACTAGATGAGGTTCCATGAATAGACCTTTCCTTTGGGCTCTCCAATGACAGAGGGAATGAGCAGAGGCTGCAGAAATGAAGGCAATTTGCTAGAAGAGGAGGTGGTGGAATACATGAAAAATGAGGAAAAATTGAAAGAGGACAAAAAAGAATGGGACGGCAATCCAAATTACTCCCTTAAGTGAAATAACTTAAGACCATAATGCCATAAGAAATAGGAACAGAATTCAGCTATTCGCTCATTGAGTCAGTTCCAGCATTCCATCATGGCTGATGTATTGGACCCCAGTCTCCTACCTTCTTCCTGTAACCATTGACATCCTTATGAAACAAGAACCTATCAAACTCTGATTCAAATATACCCAATCACTTGGCCTCCACAGCCATCTGTGGCAATGAATTCCATGGATTCACCACCTTTTAGTCCTAGCCTCCCCCACTATAGGAAAAATCTTCTCCACATCCACTCTGTCTAGCCTTTAAATATTCGATAGGTTTCAATGACATTTCCCCCTCATTCTTCTAAACTCCAGTTAGTACAGGCCCAGAGCCATCAAGCACTCCTTGTACATTAGTTCTTTCATTCCCAGGGTCATTCTTGTGAACCTCCACTGGACCCTCTCCAATGCCAGCACATCATTTCTTAGATAAGAGGTCCAAAACTGCTCACAGTACTCAATGTGAATCCTTACCAGTGCCTTATAAAGCTTGCTTTTATATTCCAGTCCTCTGGAAATAAATACTAAATAAATGAACACCAATAAGCATAATCTGTTTTCTCCAGGCACCAATTGTCCTACAGCTTTAACTTCTCTCTGACACTGACCACTATTGTCTAGATCATATGACAAAAAAATCTAAACCACATTTACGACTTACATCATGCATAGGAGCCTAATTAATTACTGTTGCATATTCCATTTGTGTTTGTTTAAACAAAGGGAATATGCCTGCCCTTGTGCTCTTACACACAGTTGTATGACACAACGACTACACAATAACTGGATAAAAAAATTATCTTTATGTATACATGTATACTGAAACATTGAAAAATACAATGAAATGTACCACTTGCCTCATCAGTTGCCATGTGCTGGGGCAGCCTCCAAGCGTTGCCATGCTTCCGGTGCCAACATGGCGTGCCCACATCTTCCTAACCCTAACCAGTATGCCAGTTTGATTGTGGGAAGAAACTGAAACGTGCAACGGAAATCCATGTGGTCACAGGGCGAGCATACAAACTCCTTACAGACGGCAGTGGGAATTGAACACCCGATATTCTGATTGCTGGAGCTGTAATAACACTACGCTAACAGCTACACTATCTTGCCGCACCTTGAAGAACACTCTCCAGTAGCTACAAACCTGAAAGACCCAGCTTTAGACTGCAACTGGTGACTTAGCAGAACATTACACTGACCAGAAAAAAACATTGATATTTTCGCCCTCATATCAGTCAATCTTCTTGAAAACTGAACTAGTTAGACTGTTTTATTTCACTGTAAGGTGAATATATAGATTAATAATTACAGCCAGATTCAGTTCCTTCAATTAGCCCGACTGGCCTCAAAGTACAGTACTGTGCAAAAGACTTAGGAGTATGTATATAGCCAGGATGTCTAGGACTTTTGCACAGTATCAATGTGTCAATGTGGAGCGACAAGCAAATATGTATATTTGGCAGGGGCAAAGCATGCTGGGAATGATGAGGGTAGAGTGCCATGGGAGGGATATGGGACAGGTGGCAGAGAAGAAGAGCTACAGTTGAAGTCAGAAATTTGCATACACCTTAGCCAAATACATTGAAACTCAGTATTTCACAATTCCTAGAAAACATTCCCTGTTGTAGGTCAGTTAGGATCAAAACTTTATTTTGAGAATGTGAAATGCCAGAATAATAGTAGAGAGTATGATTTATTTCAGCTTTTATTTCTTTCATCACATTCCCAGTGGGTTAAAAGTTTACATACACTTTGTTAGTATTTGGTAGCATTGCCTTTAAATTGTCTAACTTGGGTCAAACATTTTGGGTAGCCTTCCGCAAGCTTCTCACAGTAAGTTGCTGGAATCTTGTTCCATTCCTCCAGACAGAACTGGTGTAACTGAGTCAGGTTTGTAGGCCTCCTCACTCGCCCACACTTTTTCAGTTCTGCTCACAAATCTTCATCCTATTGAGCTCAGGGCTTTGTGATGGCCACTCCAATACCTTGACTTTGTTTCCTTAGGCAACTTTGCCACAACTTTGGAGGTATGCTTGGGGTCATTGTCCATTTGGAAGACCCATTTGCAACCGAGCTTTAACTTCCTGGCTGATGTCTTGAGATGTTGCTTCAATATATCCACATAATTTTCCTTCCTCATGATGCCATCTATTTTGTGAAGTGCACCAGTCCCCCCTGCAGCAAAGCACCCCCACACCATGATGCTGCCATCCCTATGCTTCACGGTTGGGATGGTGTTCTTCGGCTTGCAAGTCTCACCCTTTTTCCTCCAAACATAACGATGGTCATTATGGCCAAACAGTTCAATTTTTGTTTCATCAGACAAGAGGACACTTCTCCAAAAAGTAAGATCTTTGTCCCCACGTGCACTTGCAAATTGGTGTCTGGCTTTTTTATGGCAGTTTTGGAGCAGTGGCTTCTTCCTTGTTGAGCAGCCTTTCTGGTTATGTCAATATAGGACTCATTTTACTGTGGATATAGATACTTGTCTACCTGTTTCCTCCAGCATCTTCACAAGATCCTTTGCTGTTGTTGTGGGATTGATTTGCACTTTTCGCGGCAAAGTACGTTCATCTCTAGGAGACAGAATGTGTCTCCTTCCTGAACGGTATGATGGCTGCGTGGTGTTTATAATTGCATTCTATTGTTTGTACAGATGAACATGGTACCTTCAGGCATTTGGAAATTGCTCCCAAGGATGAACCAGATTTGTGGAAATCCACAATTTTTTTTCTGAGGTCTTGGCTGATTTCTTTTGATTTTGTTTGTAAACTTCTGATCCACTGGTATAGTCAATTAAAAGTGAAATAATCTGTCTGTAAACAATTGTTGGAAAAATTACTCATATCATGCACAAAGTAGGTGTCCTCAACGTCTTGCCAAAACTATAGTTTGCTAATATGAAATCTGTGGAGTGGTTAAACAATGAATTTTAATTACTTCAACCTGTGTATGTAACTGTGTAACTTTCAACTTCAGCTGTAGGTGTTGGGTGGGGGTGGGGGGGTGGGAGTGCGCATGCAGCCACACTCAGCCCCACGACATCAGGCAAAGTCATCTGATTCCAAACAATTGGTTTATTGATCATTGCAGAATGTCTCTCTGGTACTTCCCCTCCCTCTCCTTTCCCTTGCCCTTTACCCAGCCATGACTCCCCTCCCCCTGCCCATTCCCACTCTCAATCCGCAGTAGAGACACAGGACAAAATCAGCTTGATCATCACAAATGTCATGACTTTTTTTTTGCAGCGGCAGTATAGTGCAATGCATAAAATTACTGAAGTGCCGTGCAAAAGTCTTAGGCACCCTAGCTATATATTTATATACTTTCAGTTTGCTGGTTTTCTCCATTATTTCTTATTGTTCATTATTTGTTCACAAAACAGTTGTTCTCTTATGGGTAATATTGTCAGAGAACAGAAAGAATCACTTATTCAAGCAAATGGCTGCTAAGTAATGCCCTTCTTTTGTACCATACTGACTTTTGTTTTGTAGAAACAGCAAAAACAGCTCAACATCACCTGTGAGAGCTGTATTACCAGAGGACAATGTGATTTATCACTGAGATGTCTGGTGGTACGGCTGTCAAAAGCATAAAGAGGTCAATATTTTTTCTTCAAAACCCTTCAGCAGTTTTTGCGTTTTGCATCTAATTTGATCAAATGATTGATAAGTTAGATTCTTACAAACAAATAACTTCACATCATGTGGTTAGGGCATTAGCTGTTATGACTTGCCCTCCAATTTTACATATTGCAACAAGGTATATAATTCAAATTAATATATTATATGTAAGTGAATCTGTGTAAGTGATCGATGTTCTTCTCCAAGTCAGCAGTGATCTTGGTTCTTTGGGGAGCTTATCTTGTGCCATTATTTTTGTTCTTTGGTGGACAGGATTTTGGTTACTTCCATAAGAGCCGTGTTTTCAGTCAACATTCTGATAAGTTGAAATGCAGCTTCCGTCACTTTTGCACGCAGGACGTAACTGACAACATTATATGCTGCGTAGATCTTATTAAACTAGCACACCAGAATATTCAAGGGAACAGCAGTTTATCAACAACCTACCTTTGGGTGGCCTTAAGAAAGGGAGTTGGAGTAAATGATCACTTCCCAATGTATATCATGGTTACTTTCCATGTAATATTTTGCACTATCTTCTCCGACGAACCTTTACAGTCTGCCTGAGAACAATCATGTTTTCATTTTCCCAAAGTGATTTTCATGACATTTATGGGGGGGGAACTGAAATTACCCATCTGGCTGTCTAGTTTCAGAACAAGTGCTGAGTTTTCATAATGCAATGAGTGAATCATCCGACTGATGTCATTTCCGTGATGGCCCACAGAGGGTTTGTTTACTTTCACTGTGATAGAATCCAAATGGCCCTGAATTCTGCAATTCAGACTCCAGAAACTAGGTTGAAGGAAACAAAAGAAAAGGCACAGCAAAGCACAAAATTCCCAGGAAAACAATTTTCTTGTATATGAATGGCAAAAGGTCCTGTTAATGCCAATCACTTGCTCTAATACTTCCAGAACTATTACTTTTACTAAATCACACTGAAAACTCGATGAAGGGCCTTGGCATTGAATGTTCATTTCCCTCCATTGATGCTACTTGACCTGCTGAGTTCCTCCAGCATTTTCTTGTGTGTTGCTGAAAAACCTCTATATCTGTCATTCTGTTTTAAAATGCTGAATGCAATCATAGGCAGATGTACAATGCTATCACATTTTTTCTAAAAACGTAACTCCATAAATCATATGTATATTAACCTCTATCTGAATAACCTACCAAGCAATAAATATTTCTCAACAGCTGTTAATTAATACCATAAGGTACTGGTGCCTTCAGAAACCTGGAACATAGAGAGGAATACTAACAATGATAAACAAGGCAAAATCAGAAAAGTTGGTAAAGGAACGTGCTTTTCCTTCTGGTTTCGATTCTGTTTTATTTTAAATTGTGCTTTATAACCTTGCTCAATTTTGCCAGTGTACAGCAGATTTTATGTTTAGTGATATGCAGATATATTTGAGCTGAAACTCAGGGGGAAAATATGTTCTTGAATACAGGAACTATTCTGGACCTCATAGCTTTAATATCACCTACTATCCCTAATCAGAAACTATATATACCCAAATATTTAGAGATATTTTGGCACTTAATGTTCACTTCAATTTTAATAGTCAATTCTCTTTCTCTCTCAAAACCAAATTAGAACAATATTTTTGATATGACATTATTGTTTAAATGCTATACGTTCTACAATATAATTTCTATTGTACTGACGATGACATGTTTTTGGTGTGTAATTGACAGCTCTTCAATCGATGGGTATAATTCAAAGCAACATGGTTTTGATTTTGGTCTTCTTTATCTAATTGAAATGAGTAATTCAGTGCCTCCAAGGTGTTTATGTGGATCCTATTACCTTCTTTCCGTAGTTGCATTTTTGGATCAGTGTGGAAACACACTTCTGAATCACATTGACTCGAAATGAATACTAAGTCAGAATGTTACTTAGAACTTAGAACTTAGAACTGGCACAAGGATGGGTGATCATATGGAAAATACTGGTGAGGAACGAAATGCCTTTGTAAGTTTGACAATCAGCTACAGTGTTGGGAGCTTGCAGATGGAACTGATTATTCGAATCTAATCAAAGCTTGATTTCACTCTAGGTTATCATTGACTATTTACAATGCATATAAAGCACCTAATTTTGTACATAAGAAAGAGAAACATGTGCACTGGTTCTTGTAGAAAATTACCTCTCTGCTGTCGGTAAGAACTGTGGTCTCAATCTGCTCATCCTAAGTAAGCATTCTCAAATCTGTATAAAAAAATAATTGTACATAAGAAAGAGAAACATGTGCACTGGTTCTTGTAGAAAATTACCTCTCTGCTGTCGGTAAGAACTGTGGTCTCAATCTGCTCATCCTAAGTAAGCATGCTCAAATCTGTTTGCTCGTTAAAGCACGGAACAGGAGGCCAGTGCTGTACAGTGTATAATTCAATATTAGTTAGGGAACCTGTCCATTTCACCCAGCGGTGCATCGTTGATAATTGAAACTTAAGCATTGAGGAGCAAAGCCATCTTGATGTAGTAGTCCAAAGACCCCTGAAGATGGCAGCACTGGTAGGATGATGGAGGAGGCATACAGGCTGCTAGCCATGATATAGCATATAAGAGCAGGGAGGACTTTCTTTACAGAACATTGGTTATACAACAGCTAACATGTTGTGTACAATTCTGTTCACCATGCGAAAGAAAGGGCATAATAATAATCACAGAGTTGGCGTGATGGGAGATTTTAATTTCACAAATATCGATTGGCATCTCCCTAGAGCAAGGGGCTGAGATGGGGTGGAGTTTTTTAGATGTGTTCAGGAAGGTTTATTGACACAATACATAGATAAACCTACAAGAGGAGAGGCTGTACTTGATCTGGTATTGGAAAGTGAACCTGGTCAGGTGTCAGATCTCTCAGTGGGAGAGCATTTTGGAGATAGTGATCAGAATTGAAGGTGGGCATGCAGGTACAGCAGGCAGAGAAAAAGGCAAATGGTATGTTGGCATTCATAGCAAAAGGATTTGCATACAGGAGTAGGGAGGTTCTACTGCAGTTGTACAAGGCCTTGATGAGACCGCACCTAGAGTATTGTGTGCAGTTTTGGTCCCCTAATCTGAAGAAAGGCATTCTTGCCATAGAGGGAGTACAGAGAAGGTTCACCAGATTGATTCCTGGGATGTCAGGACTTTCATATGAAGAAAGACTGGATCGACTAGGCTTTTACTCACTGGAATTTAGAAGATTGAGGGGGGGGGATCTTATTGAAACGTATAAAATTCTAAAGGGATTGGACAGGCTAGATGCAGGAAGATTGTTTCCGATGTTGGGGAAGTCCAGAATGAGGGGTCACAGTTTAAGGATAAAGGGGAAGCCTTTTAGGACCGAGATGAGGAAAAACTTCTTCACACAGAGAGTGGTGAATCTGCAGAATTCTCTGCCACAGGAGACAGTTGAGGCCGGTTCATTGGCTATATTTAAGAGGAAGTTAGATATGGCCCTTGTGGCTAAAGTGATCAGGGGGTATGGAGAGAAAACAGGTACAGGGTTTTGAGCTGGATGATCAGCCATGATCAAACTGAATGGCGGTGCAGGCTTGAAGGGCCGAACAGCCTACTCCTGCACCTATTTTCTATGTTTCTATGTTTCTATAATTCTATCTCCTTTGCAATAGCATTGGAGAGAGATAGGAACAGATAAGTTGGAAAAGTGTTTAAAGTGAGGTAGGAAAATGGAAGCTTAAATTGGGAACAGATGTTCTCAGGGAAAAGTACAGAAGAAATGTGACATATGTTCAGGGGATATTTGTGTGGAGTTCTGCATAGGTACCTTCCAATGAGACAGGAAAGTTATGGTAAGGTACAGGAACCATGCTGTACAAAGGTTGTAATAAATCTAGTCAAGAAGAAAAGAAATCTTACAAAAGGTTCAGAGATCTAGGTAATGTTAGAGATCTAGAAGATTATAAGGCTAACAGGAAGGAACTTAAAAAGGAAATCAGGAGAGCCAGAAGGGGCATTCAGACGGCCTTGGCGGGCAGGTTTAAGGAAAGACCCAAGGCATTCTACAAGTATCTGAAGAGCAAGAGGATAAGACATGAAAAAATAGGACCTGTCAAGTGTGGCAGTGGGAAAGTGTGTATGGAACCGGAGGAAATTGCAGCGGTACTTAACAAATACTTTACTTCAGTATTCACTATGGAAAAGGAACTTGGTGATTGTAGGACTTGCAGCAGACTGAAAAGCTTGAGCATGTAGATATTAAGAAAGAGGATGTGCTGGAGCTTTTGAAAAGCATCAAGTTGGATAAGTCACCAAGACCAAATGAGATGTACCCCAGGCTAATGTGCAAGGTGAGGAGGATATTGCTGAGCCTCTGACAATGATCTTTGCGTCATTAATGGGGATTGGAGAGATTCTGGAGGATTGGAGGGTTGCGGATATTGTTCCCTTATTCAAGAAAGTGAGTAGAGATAGTCCAGGAAATTATAGAGCAGTGAGTCTTACCTCAGAGGTTGGTAAGCTGATAGAGAAGACCCTGAGAGGCAGGATTTATGAACATTTAGAGAGGTATAATATGATTAGGAATAGTCAGCATGGCTTTGTCAAGGGCAGGTCATGCCTTACGAGCCTGATTGAACTTTTTGAGGATGTGACTAAATACATTGATGAAGGTAGAGCAGTAGATGTAGCGTATATGGATTTCAGCAAGGCATTTGATAAGGTACCCCATGCAAGGATTATTGAGAAAGTAAGGAGGCATGGGATCCAAGGGGACATTGCTTTGTGGATCCAGAAATACCTTGCCCAGAGAAGGCAAAGAGTGGTTGTAGACGGGTCATATTCTGTATGGAGGTTGGTGACCAGTGGTGTGTCTCAGGGATCTGTTCTGGGACCCCTACTCTGTGATTTTTATAAATGACCTGGATGAGGAAGTGGAGGGATGGATTAGTAAGTTTGCTGATGACTCAAAGGTTGGAGGTGTTGTGGACAGTGTGGAGGGCTGCCAGAGGTTACAGCGGGACATTGGTAGGATGCAAAACTGGACTGAGAAGTGGCAGATGGAGTTCAACCCAGATAAGTGTGAAGTGTTTCATTTTGGTAGATCAAGTATGATGGTAGAATATAGTTATAATGGTAAGACTCTTGGCAGTGTGGAAGATCAGAGGGATCTTGGCGTCCGAGTCCATAGGACACTCAAAGCAGCTGCGCAGGTTGACTTTGTGTTTAAGAAGGTATACGGTGTATTGGCCTTCATTAATGACGGAATTGAATTTAGGAGCCTGGAGGTAATGTTGCAGCTATATAGGATCCTGGTCAGATGCACTTGGAGTACTGTGCTCAGTTCTGGTCACCTCACCACAGGAAGGATGTGGAAACCATAGAAAGGGTGCAGAGGAGATTTACAAGGATGTTGCCTGGATTGGGGAAGATGCATTATGAGAACAGGTTGAGTGAACTTGGCCTTTTCTCCTTGGAGCGACAGAGGATGGGAGGTGACCTGATAGAGGTGTTTAAGATGATGAGAGGCATTGATTGTGTAGATAGTCAGAGGCTTTTTCCCAGGGCTGTGATGGCTAACACGAGAGGGCACAGTTCGAAGGTGCTTGGAAGTAGGTTTAGAGGAGATGTCAGGGGTAAGTTTTTTATGCAGAGGGTGGTGAGTGCATGGAATGGGCTGCCGGCAACAGTGGTGGAGTCGGATACGATAGGGTCTTCTAAGAGACTTTTGGATAGATACGTGGAGCTTAGAAAAATAGAGGGCTATGGGTAAGCCTAGTGATTTCTAAGTAGGGAAATATGTTCGGCACAACTTTGTGGGCCGAAGGGCCTGTATTGTGTTGTAGGTTTTCTATGTTTCTATAATACTGGAGCAGGTGCAGAAAAGATTTAACAGGACATTACTTAGAATGTTTTGGTTGAACAGAAAAAGCTAATTTGGCTTAGTGGTGTGGGGAGAAGGGGTGGGAAGAGGAAGCTGATGGAAGTATACAACACCATGAGAGGCATAGATGAGTTATAAATAAACTTTTCCCCATGGCAGAAGTGAAAGGTAAGATCATTGGAGGGATTCTGAGGAAGGGTTTCTTCATCCAGGGGGTGACTGCAATCTGTAGTGGAGGTAGGTACTCTCACAACATTTTCAAAACCTCCGAATATGCTCTTTAATCACCAGTGCTCAGCAGGATCTGCACCAAATGCTGATAAATGAGGTTAGTATTGATAGGGGATGGTTAGCATGGACATGATGGGCCAAAGGGCCTGTTTCTGGGGTATATGGCTCCAGAAATCTATGACTTAAAAAGGGAATTTCTTCTGTATAGAAAAAGAATTAGAAATCACTGACTGTTGCCGGCTAATCTCAATTTTTAAGTTATTATTTGAACATTGAGAGTACAACAAAATGTAATGAGTGATATAAGGGGCCAGAAACAGGATGAAGTTTTGTTTGCAGAAAACATCTTGAGTAGCATAATTTGAGCATGATTTACTATTTAGAGTTCAACTGATTTGCACTTAATTTGTTTCCAGCACCACAACAGATCATGTTCTGTTTCCAGTCAACTCTGTACACCAGTACCTCTTTAATGTTCACTTCTATTGGCCACTCTGTTCAGTATTTTGTATGACTGCTGCACCTAATATGATCTTTGGAAGATTTATCACGACTTGTTAAGGATCTACATATGTCTGAGCAGCCAAGATTGTGGGCTAGCCAGTTGAATACTGTAGCAAAATTTGCGGATAATTTTCTAAAGCCAACAGCTTCTTCAGTGCTGGGTTTTAGAATTCAAGTTTCATTTTCAGAAGCAAATTCTTTATTGATTGATGAGCTACTGTATTCAGTGGGAACCTGTTTCCAAATAGCATATACCTCAGAAAAAGCTCCATGTTGTGATACAGAGTCAGAATCAGAATCAGGTTTAATATCTATGGCCTATCTCATGAAATTTATTGTTATACGCCTGCAGCGCATTGCCATACATAACAACAACATAGCCAGGGCACGTTCTGAGTGATGGGGGTCCTGACTGATGGATGCTGCCTTTGATCACTCCTTGAAGATATCCTGGATGCTGGGATGTTCATGCCCATGATGGAGCTGACTGAGTTTACAACTTTCTGCAGTTTATTTCGATCCTCTGCAGTGCCCCACCCCCATACCAGACAGTGATGCAGCCAGTTAGAATGTTCTCCGTGTAGAACATTGTCTTTGGTGACACATCAAATTTCCCCAAACTCCTTATGAAATATAGCCACTGTCATGCCTTCTATATAACAGCATCAATATGTTGAGCCTTGAATAGATGTTGACCCAGGAACTTGAAACTGCTCACCCTTTCCACTTCTAATTCGTCAATGAAGACAGGTGTGTGTCCCCTCATCTGACCCTTTCTGAAGTCCATAATCAATTCTTTGGTTTTACTGATGTTGAGGGCAAGGATGTGTCTTTGACACCACTCAACCGGCTCATCTATCTTGTTCCAGTGGGCCTTCTCATCACCATTTCCTCTACACAATTTGGGTCTGATACTGTAATTTGCTCTAGGAATTCTCAATTGTGTACACTGGTGTTCTGAAGTTCCTTCATGTAAAATAGACTTACATCTTCACAGGCAAAATGGCAATCAGTTTAAATTGATGGGGTTTCATAAAATTTACTTATTTTCATTCATTTGAGAAGTAGTTTTGAAATAACAGGGCAAAAATAAATCCAGGAATTTAAGAGACAAAGGAGAGATTAAGGATTGCTTTATAATTAAAAATAACAGTCAAAACTGTGATTTGTCAAGAAGTGATTAGCCAGAAGCTGAGATAAAATAAAGATACAAAGTGCCATGTGAAGGAAAGCAAACAAGTGGTTTAGAATAATGGACATCCTTGAGTAGAGGATGACTGAGGTAGCTTGGATTAAAACCTCATGCAACGTTGATACTTTATTCTGCAAAAATTGTCTTCACAGACTTTTACATCTACCTTCACTGGCTCTGGATAAATGCAGCATGTACTTTTCGTAAGCTATCTTGCAGGTTTGTTATCTTGAAAGCAACCATCGCTGTCAGTTCCAAGTTGGCACGATCCAAGAATATAAAGCCAAATCTCATTCCAACATAAATAATGTTTTCTTCTGAGATAATTAACTTGTAAAAGCATGCATCACTCTGATAGATGTAGCTATATATTTGTGCTGGTACATTTGCTTATATGGATTCTAATGACAACTGGATAGAGGCGGTGATTTATCTTTGTGATTCTTGGCTCTAGTGATAAAATTCTGGCCAGCACAAATAAGATTTAGGACATAATATGAATGTTTAAGATGTAGGTCAGTGCTACAGCATCTATCTTCAAAGTTAAAATTGACAAACAAGAAATATGAAGGATGCTGTCTTCACAATAGTAATTAACCAGTCACTTTTGAGTGGAAAATATGGCACTATATCCTAAACTCACTATAATTGTGTTATCTTTTCCTCATACTATCGTGTTCAAAATTATACTTATCACTTCTGCCTCATCCCCTTTGTTTGAATGGTAGATTGTATTGGTTTAGTGAAAAACTAAATTTAACCTGGGCTGGAACAAAAACAAAAATTCAGGAAAATGCTGTCATAGATGAATAGAACCACGGTGACACCATTTGTTTTACAAATTCCTCCCTCATCTTCTGTCCCAGCGGAAACCTACTTATAGCTTTTTTTTCTCCCAGACCCAATCTGTTGGCTGTTTCTCTTTCCACAGGTTAGTCCTGATCCCACTAAGGAGCACCAGGCCACTGTCTCCTGTACCATCACCAACCTTATCAACTCTGGGGATCTCCCATCCACTGCCACCAACCTCATAGTTCCCACACCCCGCACTTCCTGTTTCTACCTCCTACCTAAGATCCACAAACCTGCCTGTCCAGGTAGACCCATTGTCTCAGCTTGCTCTTGCCCCACCAAACTCATTTCTGCATACCTCTACACTGTTTTATCCCCCTTTGTTCAATCCCTTCCCACCTATGTTCGTGATACTTCTCAGGCTTTGAATTTTTTCAATGATTTTAAGTTCTCTGGCCCCCACCGCCTTATTTTCATCATGGATGTTCAGTCCCTATATACCTCCATCCCCCACCAGGAAGATCTCAAACCCCTCCATTTCTTTTTGGATTCCAGAACTAACCAGTTCCCCTCTACCAACACTCTCCTCCGTCTAGCGGAATTAGTCCTTAATAATTTCTCCCTTGGCTCCTCCCACTTCCTCCAAACTAAAGGTGTAGCCATGGGCACCCGTATGGGTCCCAGCTATGCCTGCCTTTTTTTTTGGCTTTGTGGAACAGTCCATGTTCTAAGCCTATGCTGGTATCTGTCCCCCACTTTTCCTTCACTACATCGGCGACTGCATTGGTGCTGCTTCCTGCATGCATGCATGCTGAGCTTGTTGACTTCATTAACTTTGCCTCCAACTTTCACCCTGCCCTCAAATTTACCTGGTCCATCTCTGACACCTCCCTCCCCTTTCTTGATCTTTCTGTCTCCATCTCGGGAGATGGATTATCTATCGATCTCTACTATAAGGGTATGGACTCTCGCAGCTACCTGGACTATTCCTCTTCCCACAGTGTCTCTTGCAAAAATGCCATCCCCTCCTTGCAATTCCTCCGTCTCCGCTGCATCTACTCTCAGGATGAGGATTTTCATTCCAGGACAAAGGAGGTGTCTTCCTTTTTTAAAAAAAGTGGCTTCCCTTCCTCCACCGTCAACTCTGTTCTCAAACGCATCTCTCCCATTTCCCGCACATCTGCTCTCATGCCATCCTCCCAACACCCCACTATGGATAGGGCTCCCCTTGTCCTCACCTAACACCCCACCAGCCTCCAGGTCCAACGTATAATTCTCCGTAACTTCCGCCACCTCCAACGGGATCTCACTATCAAGCACATCTTTCTCTCTCCCACTCTTTCTGCTTCCCATAGGAATTGCTCCCTATGTGACTCCCTTGTCCATTTGTCCCCCACCCCATCCCTTTCCACTGATCTCCCTCCCGACACTTCTCCTTGTAAGCGGAACAAATGCTACACCTGCCCTTACACTTCCTCCCTCACCACCATTCAGGGCCCCAGACAGTCCTTCCAGGTGAGGCGACACTTCACCTGTGAGTCGGCTGGTGTGGTGTACTGCATCCAGTGCTCCCGGTGTGGCCTTTTATATATTGGTGACACCCGACACAGACTGAGAGACTGTTTCGTTGAACACCTACGCTCTGTCCACCAGAGAAAGCAGGATCTCCCAGTGGCCACACATTTTAATTCCATGTCCCATTCCCATTCTGATATGTCTATCCATGGCCTCCTCCACTGTCAAGATGAAGCCACACTCAGGTTGGAGGAACAACACCTTGTATTCTGTCTGGGTAGCCTCCAACCTGATGGCATGAGCATTGATTTCTCTAACTTCCATTAATACCCCATCACTTTTTTATTATTATTTATTTATCTATCTATTTATTTATCCCTTTTTTCTCTTAGTTTCTCTCTCTCTGTCCCTCTCACAATCATTCCTTGCCTGTTCTCCATCTCCCTCTGGTACTCCCCTCCCCCTTTCTTTCTCCCTAGGCCTCCCGTCCAATGATCCTCTCCCTTCTCCAGCTCTGTATCCCTTTTGCCAATCAACTTTCCAGCTCTTAGATTCATCCCTCCCCCTCCTGTCTTCTCCTATCATTTCAGATCTCCCCCTCCCTCTCCCACTTTTAAATCTCTTACTATCTCTTCTTTCAGCTAGTCCTGACGAAAGGTCTCGGCCCGAAACGTCAACTGTACTTCTTCCTACAGATGCTGCCTGGCCTGCTGCGTTCCACCAGCATTTTGTGTGTGTTGCTGGAACTTCCAGCATCTGCAGACTTCCTCGTGTTTGCGTTATTCCTGACTCGTTGATTTTTCATCTGTATGTTCTGCTTTGATTCAGATTTCCAACATCTGCAGTTTTTTTTTAAAGAATTTAATTAATCTAGCTTGAGTTCAGAATGGGCAGGTGAGGCCCTGGGCTCATCCTGGGCCCTTTCACTCCCACAGTCTGGTCTGTGTTCTCTTCTGCCCAAAACCACTGGGAGTGATATCCACGGCAGCTATTAGGAAAAGATCTCTGCGGGGACGGTGATGCTTTCAGGGTCCCATTACTGCAACAAGAGGGTGAACTGAAGATATGATAGAGTTTGGTGCAGTGATGGCAGGAGGTGTAGTGAGCTTGCAAGGTGAACTTAAGATTGTCTGGTGATAGCAGGGATATGAAAGACCAACTGAGACCTCAGTGGTGGAGCTGGCAAGGATGAAGATAATGGCAGTGAGCATGGAGGAAGGTGACAGCTGTGAAGGTCTTCCATTATCTTGCATTCCATGCCACTGGACCCTGACCCTGATCTGTCAAGGGCCATGTGTCGGCCTCGTCACATTAAACAAACTCACATACAGATGTTCTCCAGTAAGGTAGCAACACCTTGGGAGGAAATCATACTCAATTCAAGTGATCACGCCATTACAATTGAAGTCCAAGGATCAGGTGACCCAAGGACCTGAGTACTCCTGCAGAGTCATTCCACTGACTTCACAAGCTGCTCTTTATGACATTTTTCACCATATTGCTGATATTTGTCATCATTTCTTAGCTCTGTAGGAACTGATGGAGTTGGATAGGGTGAATGTAGATGACAGAATGCAATTGTTATGTCAAAGGGGGAGCAGGAGTCTAGCAGGACAGTTAATGGGACGTCCAGCAGAGGTGGCTGTCCCACGCAAATATGTCTGGGTAATTTTTCTCCATTGGCTGATTAATCCTTCTCGACAGACCCTTTAAGTTTTGTACTTTTCTTGGACATTTAGTGTACCTAATTATTTAATTATTTATTGATAATTATGAATTATTCATTATTTATTCCTGTGGAAGCTGTTTGCACTTGGACCCAGTGGGATATAACTTAATTCCTTTACCAAACGTTGGTGCAGTTGTTACATTTGCTGAGTCCCCTTTCACAACTGTGATGTTGCATAATGGAAGTGAATCATTTGTTACATGACATAGTGAATATTAATGAAGAACATGCATCCAATTTCTATGGTAAATAACTTGTATCTTTAAAATTGGCAGCGGCAAATAAGGCATTAATTTACTTCTGAGTATAGATTGTGAAAGCATTTAAAATACTCATCATCACCACGGTCCAATTGGTCACCCTTAGCCCACATCTTTTTGTTATGTATAAACAGGCAGACTTACAAAAATTGGTAAGAAGGTATGGTAATGTAATATTAGTAGCGCTGCCTGAGAACTCAAGGGACCTCAGTTTAATCATGTCTTTCTTTCTTTCTTTCTTTCTTTCTTTCTTTCTTTCTTTCTTTCTTTCTTTCTTTCTTTCTTTCTTTCTTTCTTTCTTTCTTTCTTTCTTTCTTTCTTTCTTTCTTTCTTTCTTTCTTTCTTTCTTTCTTTCTTTCTTTCTTTCTTTCTTTCTTTCTTTCTTCTTTCTTCTTTCTTCTTTCTTCTTTCCTCTTTCTTTCTCTCTTTCTTTCTCTTTTTCTTTCTTTCTCTCTTTCTTTCTTTCTCTCTTTCTTTCTTTCTCTCTTTCTTTCTTTCTCTCTTTCTTTCTCTCTCTCTTTCTTTCTCTCTCTCTTTCTCTCTCTCTCTCTTTCTTTCTCTCTCTCTTTCTCTCTCTCTCTTTCTCTCTCTTTCTCTCTCTCTTTCTCTCTCTCTTTCTCTCTCTCTCCCTCTCTCTCTCTCCCTCTCCCCTCTCTCTCCCTCTACCCTCTCCCTCCCTTTCCCCTCTCCCTCTCCACCCTCCCTCTCCCTCTTTGTTGTAACGTGAGTATTATTAAAAGTAAGTTAATACTAATCGGGGAGCTGTTGGTAACTAGAGGTGGGATCCGGGGTTGGCGTGGTCTTTACTTCCACTCTTTTTACTCCCAGTATGCATTGTATGTAGTTCCTCCACCCAACCCCGCACGAGGTACCTGGAAGCCTCTGTATTGTAAATATCATTTGTCATCCCAGATAAAGATACTCTTTTGGTCATCAAGTTGTCGAGTGGTCTTTTTGTAAAGTAGAAGTTACCACATATTTTTGGCAACGAGTTAAACTGGTTTTGTGGACGGGTCGGCCCGGTTTTCGATCAGGAGCTGTGAGCAGGTGAGGAGCCTCGTGTTCGGATGGCTACGTTCGGAACGGTCGGTGTGCTCGACGAGCAAATCGAGGAGTGGCTCTGCGGAGTACGAGGAAAGGTTGGGTCACTTTCTCTGTGCCAATGGAATTACTGAGGAGGCTAAGAAGCGCTCTGTTCTCCTGAGTGTGTGTGGGGCGAGGATGTACAAGCTGATACAGAACTTAGCTAAGCCACAGAAACCGGGAGAAATTCCGTACAACGAACTGGTCAAGCTCGTGGGGAACCACCACAATCCGAAGCCTTCGGTGATAGTTCAATGGTTCAAGTTTCACAGCCATGTCCGGAAACCAGGTCAGTCTGTGGGCAGTTTTGTGGCTGAGCTTCAGCAGCTGTCGGAGCATTGCGATTTCGAAGCCATGTTGGATGACATGCTCTGTGACAGATTAGTATGCGGCATTAATAACGCCGCCATACAACGCCGCTTGTTGGGGGAAACCCCACCATTGACTTTCAAGACAGTCTTAGAGATTGCCCAAGGCATGGAGATGGCTGCTGATAATGCCAAGGATATACAGAGAGGATATGGGGGGGGCTACGTTTACGGTCAATCAGGTCTCTAAGCTGGAGGAATCCCATTGCCACGGGTGGATGACCTGTTTGCGATCCTGTCAGGGGGTAAGCTGGTCACAAAGCTGGACATGAGCCACACCTACCAACAGCTGCTGCTCGACAAGGTTTCAAAGGAGTACGTCACCATCAATACGCACATGGGATTATTCAAATACAATCACCTGGTGTTTGGCGTGGCATCTAGCCCTGCCAATTTCCAAAGGACAATGGACTCTTTGCTGCAGGGGATTCTGCGTGTAGCAGTGTATCTTGATGATATTTGGATCACGGGAGCCATGAAGGGGGATCATCTGGCTAATTTAGAACAGGTGCTGAAGAGACTCTCAGATGCAGGGCTGCGGTTGAAACGCGGAAAATATGTGTTCCTGGCTCTGAGTGTGACCTACCTGGGACACAAGATTACAGCTGAGGGGCTTTGCCCAGTGGAGGAAAAAGTGAGAGCTATTAAGGAGGCTTGAAGCCCCAAGAGCATCACTGAACTCAGATCATTTTTGGTCATGGTGAATTATTATGGCAAGTTTCTTCCTGACCTGTCAAAGGGTTTGGCCCCACTGTACAAGCTGCTTCACAATGACACTAAGTGGCAGTGGGGTGAAGAGCAGGAGGAAGCTTTCAAGAAAGTGTAAGAACTCCTGCACTCAATGAAGCTGCTTGTTCACTATGACCCAGACAAGGAGATCACCCTTTCTTGCGATGCTTCGCCCTATGGAGTCGGGGCAGTTCTCTCACACATAATGGAGACTGTCCAGAGAAGCCTATTGGTTTTGCTTCACGTACCCTGACGGCTGCTGAGAAGGGATATTCACAGCTAGACAAAGAAGGTCTGGTCATTGTTTTTGCTGTCAAACATTTTCATCAGTACCTCTATGGACGTGCATTCACAATTTATACAGACCGTAAACCACTGATGAGCCTTTTTAGTGAGATCAGGTGCATCCCACCGCTAGCCTCAGCCAGGATACAGCATTGGGCTCTCACATTGTCAGCCTACCAGTATACTATCGTGTACAGAGTGGGTGGGGATAATGCAAACACCAATGCGCTGAGTCGACTCCCTTTACCCGAGCCGCCTGTTACTACATATGTGCCTCCAGAGACTGTGTTTTCATTGGACAGGCTGTCTGAGACACCTGTAAAGGCGACCCAGATCAAGCAATGGACAGAGAGGGACCCAGTCCTGTCTCAACTCAAGACTTTCCTTTTACAAGGTTGGCCCAGAGTCGTGGAAGGAGAGGAACTGAGACCTTATGCCAAACGCAAGACAGAACTGAGTCTGCAGGATGGCTGCATTTTCTGGGGGGCGAGGGTCATCGTGTCTCCCCCTGGCCGTTCACAGATTGTGGAGGAAATTCATGAGACTCACCCAGGGGTGTCTTGAATGAAAAGCCTTGCAAGATCCTACGTCTGGTGGCCAAGAATGGATCAGGATCTGGAGAACAAGGTAAAATTATGCACGCAATGTCTGGCCAATTAGAACATGCCACCACCAACTCCTTTGCACCTATGGGAGTGGCCAGTCTACCCCTGGTCTAGGCTACATTTGGACTTTATGGGACAGATGTTTCTTGTAATGGTGAATGACTATTCCAAATGGATTGAAGCTCACATCATGAGCAACATCACAGCCCCCTCAACCATAGACAAACTCAGGCAAATGTTCTTGCCAGTAGTGACTTTCCCACATAACTTATGAATGAAAAATTGCCCATTGTATAACATTTTTAAGAACAAACTGTTTAAAATTATGTCGACTTAAAATGTACAATACAGACTTCCCTGTTTCTCAGTATTGTTGAAAAGCTGAGGTGTTGTCATGGCTCCCATGGCTGAGGTTTTCTTGTTTTGTTGCTGTGGCAACTCCAGGCTGCAACAATCCTCTGCCCGTGGACCCAGGCCATTGTGTAATTAGCAGCACACTTGCCAAGCTGTTATTAAAAAGTCTGTTGTAATTATTGTTGCAGGTAAATCCCAAGATAACTACAGATTCCAAAAATACAAAAAATAAGTTTCCCTTTGCATAAATGGAGTCTGTCAAGGAAAGGCATGAAGAAGATATAATGCATGTTGTAAAACCTGCACAATGACTGCATTCTTTTATATTTGCCATTAGATTTTACTGTAAGAATATTTGCTGAGTTGTGGAAGCTGTAACAATAAATGTGGATACCAGATATTTATATCCTTGCCGAATAAAATGTGTTGTATAAAATAAAATGTTGTACAGAATGAGAAAGGGGAAAGGGTGGGGGGAGGAAGGAACTTAGAGATAGGAAGGAATAAGAATGAAGGAATGTGAAACAAAGGGTTGAAAGTTGGAGGGAAACTGAGAAAGGGAAAGAAGAGGCAAGGGAACAAGGGATACTGCGGACCAAACCTTGGGGTACATGGTTGACAAAAAGATTTAAAGAAGGAATGGGAAAGGACAGTTATCCATGTCCATTTCTGTGTGTGTGTGTGTGTGTGTGTGTGAGAGAGAGAGAAAGAGAGAAAGAAAGGGAGAGAGCGTGTCCTTGAGTGGAAAGACAGTGATATCAGTTTTTACATTCATGTAACATCCAGTATCCAATCATCATGGACGCCACTGGATCAACAATTTGCTCTGAGTACAAAGGCATTCCACACTAAAAGAAGTCATGCAATGGCATCTTCCACTCTGCCAATAAAAAGTTCACATTCTTTATAGATAGCCCAATAGTGACTAGTCTGAACATTGTTCTTCTGTCAGAGACAAGAGTAAAAATGCTCTGATATTGACAGCTCAGCTCCTAGTGAGAGAATTGGAAGGATGCTGGCTCAAACAAATAAGGCAGATAGTGAGCTAGCTGCAAGAGTAAAAGAGAAGCTAACTGGCATCTCTGTTACAGCCTGTGAATCTCTCATGGCATTTATGCCATTTTAATATGGAGCCAGCATGATCCAGTTATCAGTATATGAATTCAATCCTGGAAGCTTCAGAAAGAATAAGGAAAAAATAAGGTGATTTTGAAAAAGACCTGGCCTGCATTTCTTTGAGAGACAAAGTGATTCGTTAGACAATGTTAATGGGAAAATCAGAAATGCATGCATATCATTGTCATGGACAACAACTTTATCTGTAAGAATAAAAATTATGTGACCTCATGTCTGCATCCTTGATCTGGACGTTAGCACCTGTTGGAAAATGCCATAATGATAATGGCATCAGGCATACCCCAACAAATGCCGGTAACTATTGATCTAACCACACCTTAATCTACACAGGAGTATAAGCACAAACAATTCTGCAGATGCTGGAAATCCTGAGAAACTCACAAAAAATGCTGGAGGAACTGGGCTGGTTAGGCAGCATCTATGGAGGACGAATTTCCAGCCCCGATAACTGGCTACACCTGCCAGCTTGACCTCCATCCTCTCCCCCACCTTCTTATACTGCCCCTCCCCAACCTTTCATTCTAATCTCGATGAAGGGTCACAGCCTGAAACATCAATTGTTTATTCCTCTCCATAGGTACTGCCTACCGCTCATGTCCCCCAGCATATTAATCTATAATTCCATCAGCTCAACCATGAACTATGATAAGAGAAACACTGCTGTAAATAGCAAAATAATCCAGGGATTCATCCACATGATAAACTCTTCTCAGTCAAAGCCCACTGGCAATTTGCCATCTCCTGACCAATAAGGCAAGTCAAGCATTCACAGCACGTTTGACTGTCCTGAAGTCCAGTTCTGAACAGCTTCTCAGCTTCTCTAACATAAATTTATTTTCCAAGGATTTCCTACAGCTGTATCATAATGTAAGTTAAAGAGGACCTGACTGTGGTAGGTTTCCAGCACTGAACTGTCTGCCCCGGTGCTTACTCAACAAGTCCCCTTTCACAAATACTGAAATAAGTTCCCATCTATTGGCCAGGCTATCCCAAATGAGAATCAAGACAGCATTCAGATGTGATGCCCACTGGATGCAGTAGTGAACAACGGAGTCCATACGTCGGGGCATCAGACACACAGAGGACCAGGAAAAGAACAGTTTATCATTATGTCTTCTATATATTAACAGCCTTTTGTTTATTCTTTTCACACAGAACACATAATTAACATACTGGAGCCACAGAGTCACAAAAAAACTACAGCACTGAAACAGGCCCTCGGGGACCACCTAGTCTATGTTGAACAATTTAAACTGCCGAGTCCCATCAGCCTGCACCCAGACCATAGCCCTCCATACTATGCAAGAAAATCTCAAGGGTTTTAACTCTTTTCTCCATTCCTTCTCAGAAGAAAGATCATTAACCTGAAACATCACCGCTGTTCATCCCTCTGCAGCTGCCACCTGGCTTGTCAAATCTTCCCGGTAGTTCCTGTTATTATTGCAGCAGCCCCAGTAACTTAGTCTTTGTTATCGACTGCAAGCAGTGGTGCGAAAATTACCACAAGAACGCAGCCTTTGTGTCAGGCGGTGTCCTCCATTTTGAGCAATGGATATCTGCCGCCCAGTTTACTGTAGAAGGTGAAAAATTGCAAGGAGCTTGGGAAGGTTAAGAAGCTGGAAAATATTGCCAAACATTACTATGCGAAAGTCTATTGCATTTGCATTAAGCTTCATCCTTTCTAAAGGACGTATCCCTAAATTGACTGATTCTTTAATTGAAATAGTAGTAAAATAAAATTAAATTCAAGACATTAATTGTATCAATAAAAATACTTGCAAGGATGCATTATGAATCCTTAGATCTGTACAAAAGCATAAATTAATGTAAAGATCTGTAGGGGCATACAGTAAAAATAGAGATGGACGGTGAAACCTGAAGGCTGAGTGCAAGGTTAATGGCAGGATTGTTAGTAATGTGGAGAAACAGAGAGATCCTGGGGTCCACCTCCATACATCTTCTAAGTTGCCATGCAAGATGATAGGATTGTTAAGAAGGGATACGGAGTGTTGACCTTCATCAGCTGAGGGATTGAGTTCATGAACTGAATTCAATTGACTTTATTACTTACACTCTTCACATACGGAAGGAGTAAAAATCTTTACATTACGTCTCCATTCTAAATGTTCAATGTGTAATTTATAGTCATTTATAATAAATAGTATGTACAATAGGACAGTGAATATAGCATAGAAATACAAATGTATCAGTGTGAATTAATCAGTCTGGTGGCCTGGTGGAAGAAGCTGTCCCGGAGCCTGTTGGTCCTGCTTTTTATGCTGCGGTACCGTTTCCCAGATGGTAGCAGCTGGAACAGTTTGTGGTTGGGGCGACTTGGGTCCCCAGTGATCCTTCGGGCTCTTTCTACACACATGTCTCTGTAAAAGTCCTGAAGAGTGGGAAGTTTACAACTACAGATGCACTGGGCTGTCTGCACCACTCTCTGCAGAGTCCTGCGATTAATGGAAGCACAGTTCCCATACCAGGCAGTGATGCAGCCAGTGAGGATACTTTCAACTGAGCTCCTGTAGAAAGTTGTTAGGATTTGGGGACTCATGCCAAACTTCTTCAGCCATCTGAGGTGAAAGAGGCACTGTTGTGCCTTTTTCACCACACAGCCAGTATATACAGACAACGTGAGATCCTCAGCGATGTGTATGCTGAGGAACTTAAAGCTGTTCCTCCTCTCTAGACCCTAGATCCATTGAGGTCAATAGGGGTTTGCCTGTGTCCATTCCTCCTGTAGTCCATAACCAGCTCCTCCTTTATTTTTGCAACATTGATGGAGAGGTTGCTTTCTTGACACCACTGTGTCAGGGTGACGACTTCATCTCTGTAGGCTACCTCATTGTTATTTGAGGTTAGGCCAATCAATGTAATATCATCAGCAAATCTAATTAGCAGATTGGGGCTGTGGGTGACAACACAGTCATGGGCATACAGAGAGTAAAGGAGGGGGCTTAGGACACAGCCCTGAGAGGCACTGGTGTTGAGGGGCAGAGGGACAGATGTGAGGGAGCCCACTCTTACCACCTGCTGGCAATCTGACAGGAAGTCCAGGACCCAGATGCACAAAGCAGGGTGAAGTCCGAGGTCCCTGAGCTTCTTGTCGAGCCTGGAGGGAATTATGGTTTTGAAGGCTGAACTGTAGTCCAAGTATAAGCATCCTTCTTCTCCAGATGTGTAAGTACGGTGTGTAGAGCTGTGGCTATTGAATCATCTGTTGATCGGTTGTGTTGGTAGGCGAACCGTAGGCGGTCCAGTGTGTGTGGTAGCATGTTGCAGATGTAGTCCTTGACCAGCCTCTCGAAGCATTTGCTTGTTATTGAGGTGGGTGCGACAGGACGCCAGTTGTTCAGACATGTTACCTTGGTCTTTTTAGGTGCATGGACAATGGTGGATATTTTGAAGCAGGAGGGCACTCTATGCTGGGAGAGGGAGAGATTAAAAATGTCTGTAATGACATTGCCAGACTTTAATAAGGAGCGGAGGAGTTTTGCCAGGATGCTGTCTGGATGAGAGAGCTTGAGTTATGAGGATAGGTTGAGCAAGCTAGGGCTTTTCTCTCTGTACAGAAAGCAGATGAGAGGTGATTTTCTAGAGGTGTATAAGATGATATGAGGAATAGATAGAGTGGACAACCATTGCCTTTTCTCCTGGTCAGATATGCCTGGCTAATATAAGAGGGCATAATTTAATGTGATTGGAGGAAAGTATAAGGAGAATGTCAAAGATAGGTTTTTTACATGGATAGGGATAGATGCATGAAATGTGCTACACGGTTGGTACTAGCGGCAGATACATTAGGGACATTTAAGAGACTCCTTAGGAGGCACATGGACAAAAGCAAAAAAGGAGGGCAAAATGGGAGGTAATGGTTAGATTCTTCTTGGAATAGGTTACAAGTTTGGCAAAACATTATAGGCTAAAGGACCTGTACTGTGCTATACTGTTCTATGTTCTGACTCTGTATAGTGTGGAGAAACAATTCTCTGAAATGCACTTAAACTCTAAGAATCTGGTATGCTGGGATTTTGGTGGTGTCAGATTGCAGATTTTTTTTGAATTGTTGGATGGTATTCCCTGTTTAGAACGTACTTCAAATTCACTGTTTTCAGAATGTGAACAGCAGTATAAAAATATTTCCTGTGGAATGAGTAAATTTTAAGAGTGTGCAGGAAACAGCACTTGGTGATTTTTAAAGGAGCAGAAGAAGCAAGGCTCGGTGAGATTACGGGGAATGAAGAAACCAGGGCTTCATTTTGTAAATGAGAGTTGAAGAACCCTGAAGCACATATGTGTAAAAGGGAGCACAGAAATCGGCACCCCATAAGCCAGATGACAAACCAATATGATGTCTGAACAATGGGATAATATGTCATCAGAGCTTTACGGTATCTTGAGGCAATAGTATTAGAGTCATAAAATTTAGATTAGAATGAGTGGAAAAGTTATAAAAGTTATACCCACAAGAAGTTGTGGGTAGATCTGCAGAGAGCACCTTGCAATGAGTTGCTATACTCTAGCACACTGCTCTTCCCCTGTTACAATTTATTCTGCATTATGCTATTGTTTTCCCCCTGAACTGCCTCTGTGTACTGACTTGATGAAATGATCTATATGTAGTGGATGGTCAGATAGTGCAATGGTTAGTGAATTGCTTTATTGCACCACTGATCACGGATCCGAATTAAATTCCTGCCACTGTTTATAAGGGGTCTGTATGTTCTCCCTGTGATCGTGTGAGTTTCCTCCCACATTCCAAAGGTATACAGTTAGGGTCAGTGAGTCGTGGGTATGCTATGTTGGTGCCAAAAACATGGCGACGCTTGTGGGCAGCCCAGTCCAATACTTGCTGATTTGATTTGAAGCAAACAACAGATTTCACTGTATGTTTCAATATTTCAATGTACATGTAATTTTAATCAATTGGGATGCCACAGTAGCGTGGCGGTTAATGCAATACTATTACAGCTTTGGCCATCGGAGTTCAGAGTTCAATTCTGATGTCCACTCTAAGCAAGTTTATCATTCTTTCTTGTGTGCGCATGGGCTTCCTCCAGGTGCTCTGGTTTCCTCCCACAGTCCACTGAACCTACGGCTTAGTAGGTTAATTGGTCATTATAAATTGGGCAGCACGGATAGGTAATTTTGGGGAGACAGCTTTGTCTGAATACAATTAGTGACTGTGATGCAATACCCATTTGTAGGGTAAGATTGGTCGTCAGATATCAGGAGTCAATGATCAATAGGTGCGGTTAAAAGTTGGTTTGACGGTGTTGATGGCAAGTGATGTGGCAAGCAGGTCGTGAATTTCTAGCATAGGGGTAGAAATTGCTACATTGCAGCATTTCAACTTGCCCGTTGGTGAGTAGGATAGTTAAATTCTTTAAAGCCAAAATGCCAATAATGACCAGGATCTACTCAGGGATGCTCCCTTAACTTGGATGGAAATTTCTGACTATGTGATCCACAAAGTACATTTTACATCTATTTCTCTTTCCATGCTGCCTCACCTGATGAGTGCTGACAGTATTTTCCACTTTTATTTTAGATTTCCAACAACTACTATTTGTTGATGATTGTCACACCTTCACTTACCTTTCCCATCCAGGTCACTTATTCCATTTAGACGACGCGGTTAATGATGCAGCCACCGACCATGGCTGGGATAAATTATTCAACTTTATTTGAGGCTTTGATTCAGGTGACTGATCCCACCTGAAATCTTAATACTGTGCCTATTGACAGAGCAGGAAGTCGACCATGCCCATGTCTGATTTCCAGTATGTTCCATACTGCCATACTGCACTGAGCTAAGGAACATGTTGATCCTTAAGAAGTACTTCACCTGAAGTTAAACAGAGGTACACCTGAGGACCCTTGAACCCTTTGCCCAATTGCCATCAAAACTTTTCATTTAAATGTGAATGATGTGAAATTAAATAATCATGCTTTCATCATTATGAATTATGTTTTAATTACCTCTGAAGTAAGCCATTTAAAATACGTTGAACAAAAAGCCAGACTGACTGGGACCTTGAAGTCCTCTCCTAACTTATGTGTGAAAAATGAATCAACAGCTCTTTGATTTTCAGCAAACTGATAAACCCTTTATTCTATAGTTCAATGTATTATCAGGTTCCAGCCAGGAAGATGACGGAATTTCAGTAAGAAACTGCAGTAGATGAAAGCATAGTATTCCATACTTTAAGTTAGGGCTATCTTTATTCTCTTATTCTGTTCTTCATTTGTTATACTGGAATGCTCACAAGCATGTGATTTGGTGCTGAGCTTCAAAACATACTATCATTTTTGTTCCCTTTGACTGCTAAGATAAAACAAGAGCTTTATTTTTGAGAGATCTTGCAGACTTCAAATGTTTTAGTTCACCCTGTTGGTTTTAGTGATAAACAGACTTTCTCTGCATTGTGTTACTTACTTTTTTCTTTCTGATCTTTCAGTCAACACCTCCTGACATTAGAAAGGCCTTTCAAGAGCTTTACCATTGTAGTCTTGGCCATGACTGCATTTTGATAAGATTTATTATATCATTTAATTCTCATTTTCTGCATTAGTCACTAATTAAAATATAGGTGAAATTCATCTTACATAGTTGTGTAGACTTCAATGGTATATGCACCATAGTCGGGTTCATTTCTGAGACAAATTTCACCAACAAAATTTTTCAAAGGAGTAGAGAAATTATTTTAAATTGGTAAAGGAGGGAAAATTAACTCAACATATAGTATTTTTCCATTTTAACCAATTGTGTGCCTATCAAAGTTCAAAGTTCAAATTTGTTATTAAAGTATGTATACCATATACAGCCTTGAGATTCATCTTCTTGCAGGCAGCCGCAAAACAAAGAAACACAATAGAATTCACTTAAAAACACTCAAACAAGAAGACCATCACATATCCAATTTTCTAAAGAGGAAAGTTGAGCAAATTGTTTAAAAACAGGTAAACAAAAACATAAGGAACATGGACAGCAGAGTTCCCAAAAGTGAGTTGGCAGCTGTGGAGCCCCTTCAGTGCTAAGGCGAGTGAAGATGGTGCGGTATGGCTCGGGGCAACAACTGCTCCTGAATTTGGTGCTATAGGACCCATGACTCCTGCACCACCACCTCAACGGTAGTAGTGTGAAGACAGACAGACAGACATACTTTATTGATCCCGAGGGAAACTGGAATGAGAGAGGGAGACCAGTCAAATTCAGGAGAAGTTGCTGAACATCTGTTCATCTACGCTCTTATCCTTGACAATTTTAACCTTGTACATCACTTTCATCAGCGTGGATTAATGGAGCTGGCCACGGGTTCCCTCCCGCTCTCAGGCCTCGATTCAGTCTACCCCCAGTGAAGGCCATCCTGCCCATACCTGCTCTCTCAATAGCGTGGTTCACTGAATCCACCAGGAGATCACAAAAGACCCAGAACATTCAGTCAGTTCAAAAGCACGTCCTTAAAAGAGAAATTACAGGCTGCTGACTGTAGTAATCATAGTTCAGTGGAAGAAGTATATCTATTAGCGTATCTAGTTGTTTTGTAAGCTGTCTGCAAAACATCACTGTTGAGTGCCAGCACCATCGTGCCAACTAGTCATCTTGATATCAGTTTCTTGGTCTATAAATTCATCGATTTCTGTCCTTCACTTTGGCCCTAAATGCAATACAGTACTAACATTAAAAAAAAAGATCTGCATTCTACCAAAGGATCTGGAGACTTTACTCAGTAAATTGTCAACAACTCTCAATTAATACCTAAATTGCATGTATCCATAAAAAGCTCAATTGACACTGATTGAATTCATTTTCTTAAAATCTTACATCAGCAGGGTACAGTCCTCGGTAGTGGTCCTCTGCGGTGAAGTGACCACAGGTAGCCTGTCCCGGGAGTGGCAGAGTTCAGAACTGAGATGTCCTGGTTGTTATCAGCGAGTGTGACCATTCCCCCCCCCCCCCCCACCATATGATGGAGCTGATAGGGAGCTGTATCCTTTAAGGGGACGGACTATGCGGGGGGCTGCTCCCAGCCGGTGTTAAGTGAGAAAGGGAGCGGCCGGTATTCTCTGTTATAATTGCAGTAAAGAGGGACACCTCAGGTGGGAGTGTCAACGACGGAAAACCCCCCAGGTACCGAAGCAGAGAGAGTCATGTGGAAAACTAAGAGACCCAGTGAGAGGATGGCCTGGCGTATTAGGGTGGACACATTCCCGGCAATATATCAAGGAACACCCTAAAGCAAAGAACCATATTCCTGAAGGCTTAGTTGGGCCAAGCTCCAGTGTATCGCTACAGATAGAAAGTATTATGCTAGAGCCCTACTTGACACAGGGTTACGGGTCACTTTGCTGTACCGTTCATTTTACAACCAATATTTGACACATTTACCATTGATGCCATTAGCTGCACTAGAGATCTGGTGTCCTAGTGCGGTGATAATCCCTATGATGGTTATTTGTCAGTGAAGCTGGAGTTGGTGCAGGCTGGTGTGGGAATGGCTGAGGCTCTTGATACATTAGTGCTGGTTTATCTGGACCCCATTGAGAAGGGCGGCATTTCAATTCTTGTAGGGACCAACACTCCTATTGTAATGATTGTCAGGAGCCTGCAAGGAAAAGGCTGGAGAGAGCTTTCTGAGAACATTGTCTGTTCACCCGGTGTTTCGAGCTGCTTTTGAGGAAGTGCATGGCTGCATTGGGCCAAGTAACGAGTTTAGACAAGGGACTGCGTGGTTCACCCAGTTGAAGCCAATCATGTTACGGCCCCGGGAAGTAGCAAGAGTAATGGGAAACCCCAAATTTCCCGGAATGCCCGAAGGCGAAGCCCTCTTGGTGGATGCTCCGGAAGACCACAAGAGGAGTCAGGAGTGCCTACTGGGGTACTGGTGAGGCCCGAACTGCAGAAGCCCTCGGTTGTCCAGGCAAGCAGGATGGCAGTGATCGTCAGGAACACTACGAAGAGGGAGGTCACCTTCAAGCGGGGGATGCCCCAGGTGTATCTTTATCCGGTGACGATAATGTCTAGTGTCCCTGTGAGACAAGCCAAGGAGAAACTAGTGGAAAAAGGGGGAAAGTTGACCACTGAGTCATTCAACTTTGGGGACTCCCTGCTATCTGCGCGTTGGAAGAGGAGGTTGGTAAAGAAAATGTTGAAGATGGAAGGCGTCTTTTCCACTGACGAGTTTGATGTGGGTTGTTCCAAGAGCACTCGTCACACTATCTGGGTGACTGAGGACACCCCGTTCAGAGAGAGATCGCGGCGACTGGCCCCTGCAGACATGGAAGACGTGCAGCAGCATTTGTGCAAGCTGAGGGAAGCTGGGATCATCACTGAGTCCCAAAGACCTTACGTGTCCCCAATAGGAGTGCCAGAAAGAAGAATGGGAAGGTATGGATGTGTGTGTTCTATAGGACTCTGAACAGACGTACTGCCACCGACCAGTATACGAGGATCAAAGACACGCTGGCCTGTCTGAGTGGTGCAAAGTGGTTCGGTGTTCTGGACTTGAGGAGTGGATATTACGAGATCCCCATGAGTGAGGCTGACAAGGAGAAGAGGGCATTTATATGTCCACTGGGATTCCTCCAGTTTGAAAGGATGCCCCAGGGCATATCAGGAGCCCCTGCAACCTTCCAGCGAGTCGTGGAGCAATCGGTGGGGGATATGAACTTGCCCGAGGTACTGGTGTATCTGAACAACCTCATAATGTTTGGGTCCACCTTGGAGGAACATGAAGCGAGGCTGCAGAAGGTGCTGGGCTGCCTGAAAGCTGAAGGGTAAAACTTCCCCTGGACAAGTGCCAGTTCTGCGAGACGACTGTTAGCTATGTTGGGCACATAGATTTTACGGGATGGAATAGCTCCAGATCCATCTGAGCTAGAGGCGGTGACCACCTGGCCAAGCCCCAGACTGTGAGAGTTTTGCGCTCGTTCCTCGGGTTCTGTGGTTACTATCAGAGGTTCGCGAGAGGCTACGCAAAAGTGAGTCACCTGTGGAATCAGCTTCTGTGTGGTTACCCTCCCTTGGGGAAGAAAGAGAGGAGGACAAAAGGAGAGGAGGGTAGAGTACTTTAGCCTTTTGGAGCCTTTTGGATCAAGGTGGGATGAAAAATATGAAGAGGTCTTTCAGTTGCTGAAGGAGATGCTGACACAGGTGCTTGTACTGGCTTTTTCAGAAACTTGATTGCCATATGTACTGCATACGGATGCCAACAGAGAAGGCTTAGGGGATGTCCTGTATCAGGATCAGGGCACCGGGTTGAGACCTGTTGCATTTGTCAGCTGGATTCTGTCACATTCTGAGAAAAACTATCCCATGCACAAGTTGGGGCTTCTGGCGTTGAAATGGACCTTTGGATTGTCCAGAGACTGGTTTTACTGGCCCCAAATGAAGCCAGAAGTCGAAGAATACTGCAAATCACGCATCCAATGTATATGGAGGAAGACACTGGGTGCAGCTCGATTGTCCCACTTGCAGAGTGAAGGGCCCCTGGACCCGGTGTGTTTGGATTTACTGTCAATAGAACCAGCTGCCAGCAATATGGTGAATCCCTTAGCCATCATGGATCACTACACCAGATATGCGCAAATTTTCCCTACCAAGGACCAGAGGGTGTCCACGGTGGCCAAAGTGTTATGGGAGAAGTGTGCCCTTTCCCAGTACTGTGACTTTCTGATGCATTAAGGGCAGACTTGAATGTGACATGCATAGTCAAAGCACTCAAAAGAGGATACCAGCAGAAAGAGATCTAACCTTAGAATGCACCACAGGAAAAGAGGTTAGAATGCGATACGCACAAAATGTCCCTAAATAGTGTAAAAAGCCAAAAATGTTATCGATGTGGTAAAATTCTCCCATGATGCAAAAGTCATTTGCATCATGGGAGAATTTCGAAGAAAAGGTTTGCGGGAAGCGTCACAGACAAGGTCACATAGAGTCACATAAAATAAAAGAGAAAGAAAGATAGGGCTGGGGGGAGGTTATAGAGAGGGGGGGAAAAACAGAGAGAAAGAGAACCAGACTAAAATTATAGATAGGGATGCGGTAAGAGGGGGGAGCAGGGGTATCAAAGGAGGTCTGTGAGTTGAATGTTCATGCTGGCAGATAGGAGGCTACCTAGGCGGGAGATAAGGTATTGCTCCATCGACCTGCGAATGGACTTATCTACTACAAACCTACAGACTCTCACAGCTACCTAGACTATTCCTCCTCCCATCCTGTCTCCTGCAAAAATGCTATCCCTTTCTCACAATTCCTCTGCCTCCGCCGCATCTGCGGTTGAAAAACGCGTGTGCGCGTGCACACATGCACAGCTTGTGGGAGCATAGCCTCTCACCACCTGCCGAAAATGAAAAAATGTCCTCTTCATGGCAGGGGATACTGCACAGTTGATGCTCACTTTGAAATCCCCACAAATGTGAATGGCTGGCCCTCCAATTTTCAATCCATAAAGCTCTACCTGCTGTGTTTGGCCTCCATACATCACCTTCACTCTCAGTTTGCCTTTGGGAGACACCTTTTCGCCTGTGTAGGTCCTTAGCATCACTGAGGTCTTCTCTTAGCTTAGAAAACAGTCTGTTGTAGTCAGCCTCTGAAATTATAGACAAAGTAGACCCTGTTTGTATTTCCATTTTCAGCTGTAGACCAGCCACAACCATTGTGATCCATATGATCTTGTGATCTGCTTCTATGCAATTCCAGGCTTGACAGCTCACCTTTGTCAGACTTTGTCTGTTTCACATTTGGTCACTTAATGTATCTGCTTAGTTCTGTGTTTGAGACCTTTCATTCGGTGTGGTTCTTCTCTTTGATTGTGCTTTTTCCCTTCAGCCTATCACTTCCCTGCTCTCAACTTCATCCCTCCCCCCACTTCTCATTCCCCCCTCGACCATCCCATGTTACCTCACTCCTGATGAAGGGTTTCGGCCTGAAACATCGTCACTACCTCCTCCCATAGATGCTGTCTGGCCTGCTGAGTTCTGCCAGCATTTTGTGTTATTAATTACTACATTATTTTCAGTAACTAACCTTTCGTGCGTCCATCAATTGTGCAAGAAAAAATTAAATCCAAACTGATTTCAAACTTTGCTCAAATTATGGCATTTGTATTTCAGAATGAACAGTTTTGTGACCTTGCACAATTGATGGACTTTGGGGGAACCTTTCTTGCATCTAGTGCGGACTGTGAGTGAGGTTTTAGTCTGATGAATCAACTCAAAAACAAGCTGAGAAACCTTTTAGGTGAATGCCATATAGATATGTTAATGAGAATCAAAAACTATCAATTGGATGGAAGTTCTATTAGTCTAGATAGAGTTTACAAAGAATGGGTAGATGCCAAAGACAGGAGAGAGAAAAAATAACAGTGACTTAAATATGTATGTTATCTTGTTATTCTGTGCAGTTTTATGTCAAATATTTTGTAAACCTACATAAACCGTGCCATGTGTGCATTCAATGCACGCATACTTCTGTCACAGGAAAAAAAAATTAGCACAACAAGATTTTTGTGCACACTGACTACTAAAAATTAGAGGGAACATTGGTGAGGGGTTTTCAAAGATTGACTTGTTTTTAAAAATTAACTTGTCACAAGCCCATCGGCAAAAGGAGATTGAGGAGTCAGGCAGGAAGTTCCTCACAGTCAAAACTCAAAAGGGACAGTTCCAGTATAATCATCTCATCTTAGGCATCGCATCATCTTTGGCCAAGAGCAATGGACCAAGTTTTTCCAAGAATGAGATTTCATATTATGGACATGCCATTGACAAGCAACACTTATATAAGTCACAAGAGAAGATTGAAGCAGCGTTACAGGAACACAAACTGGATAATACGTCACAACTCTAGTCGTAATTGGGCCTTGTAAACTACTACCACCAGTTTCTCCCTAACATTGCTACAGTGCTTCACCCAGTGATTGCACTGCTGCAGACAGAAGCAAAGTGGGAATGGTCAGAATGATGTGAAAGTCCATTCAGGGAAACAAAGAGACTAATAACATGAGATGAGCTGCTCATCCATTATGACCCATCACTGCCCATCAGACTGGCTTGTGATGTGTCTTCTTATGGCATTGGAACTGTTTTGTCACACATTATGAATGATGGATGTGAACCCCCGTTTGTATTTGCTTCAAGATCACTGACAAGTGCAGAACGCAACTACACACAGATCGACTGAGAGGCCCTTAATCTAGTATGAGGAATAAAGAAGTTCCAGCACTATCTCTACAGACAGAAGTTTACGCTAGTGACAGATCACCAGCTCCTTGTGTCCATTTTCAACCCCAGGAAGGGAATTCTAATGACTGCTACCCAGTTAAAATTTTCAGCACTCTTCCTAGGAGCCCACTCTTATGACATAGAGTTAAATGGTACCAAACAAAGCTGATGACTTGTCACTGTTGGCAACTGAAGAAGAAAAGTACTGTGGCCCAGCAAAAGTTGCCAGTAACAAATTCTGAAATAAAGGGGAATCACCCAACATTGTCAGAAGTCTGACATCACCAAGCAAGGATAGCCAAATCATGCTAACCCTATGTTTCCAGCGTTCTCAGTGAGGCGAGACCAACTGTTGGTATGTCAACAAAAGATGATGTGTGGATCTCGTGTTGTGATTCTCTCTAAATTGCTCACCAAAATGTTTTAAAATCTGGAAGAGTTACACCTGGGTACAGTCAGGATGAAGAATCTCACCCAGAGTTACGTGTGGTGGCCGAGAATAGATAAACAGATTGAAGACTTGGCCAAGAGCTATTCAAGATGCCAAAATTTTGAAAATGCAACCTCACAGGCACCACTACATCCATGGGAGTGGCCGTCATCACCATGGCAAAGAGTATGTATTGATTTTGCTGGGCAAATTATGAACTCCATGTTCCCGATTGCAGTGGATGCTCATTTGAAGTGGCCAGAGGTCATACCAATGAAATCAACCACTTCAGCAATGACTGTTTCCATTTCTTCACCAGAAGTGGCTTACCTGGACAAATTGCGAGTAACAATAGACCACAATACTTGTCAGAAGAATTCTGACTGTTCCTGAAGAAAAATGGCATTAAACATTTCAGGTCATCTCCTCACCAGCCAGAAATGAATGGGTTAGCTGAAAGGTTTATCCAACCCTTCAAGAAGTCCATTAAAGCTACAGACAAGGAGGCCATTTCTCTACAGCACAGGGTGGACAATTTCTTTTTTGTGTATCGGAAAACTGTTCATGCAATGACAAATCAAAAGCCTGCAATGCTGTTCAAGAGCAGGAATTTGAGATCTTGCATAGACTTCCTGAAACCAGATTTACAGCTGGAAGAGCAGAATAAACAATTCAACCATTTGCCAAGTGAATCAGCAAGGAGCTTCGAATTTGGACAGGAAGTCCTAGTGCATGATTACCAAGAAGACACCAGACCCGTGGTAGGATATCTACAAGAGCTGGACCACTGATGGAGGTCAGACATGGAGACTTCATGAGGACCAGCTATTGGATACTAAACTGAAGAACACACCTGAGTGACTGCATCCAACAAGGAGGACATATTACAGCCACTGGATTTACCTCTCAGTGATGATCATGTCACCGACAGCAACGTGACACTTGCAATCAAGAACATTGTCTTAGACAAGATACCTACCAAACCTGCTGCCACTCCACAGGCCCAGAGGCACTATCCTGTAAGAAACTGAGTGCCACCCAAGAGACTGAATCTTTAGAACAGTGAAGTTAGTTATGGACTGTTACTGTAAAAGCATGTTTATTTGGAATATGGCTTTATTAAAGGGAAATTGAATGCTTTGTACTTATGCAGTTTTATGGTGCATTAATCTAAAGGGAGAGGAAGTGTAATGTATGGATCTATTTCTTTTAGAACAATACTTCCCCTTAGTACTACTTACGGACTGTTGTCTATGCATGTGCATTGCTCCCAATCTCTCTCTCTCTCTCTCTCTCTTTCTCTCTCTCTCTCTGCAATGTGAATATATCTCCTGCGTGTGTGCCGTTATTTAATTGATATGTAAATGTGCACAGGCACAACAATAACCAGAATCAGAATCAGGTTTGTTATCATTGAATTCAGCTGTTCGGGCAGCATCCGACCTGCTGAGTTCATCCAGCTTGTTTGTACGTGTTGATTTGACCACAGCACCTGCAGTGTACTTTGTGTTTGTTATCATCGACATATGTCATGAAATGTGTTGTTGTACAGCAGCACAATGGTGCAATATATGATATGGAGAACGGAGTTAGTGGTCCAGCCTCAGTTCTAACTCCCTGCTCTATATCCAAAAGCATCCCCACAAGCCTAAGAAACAACAAGGTCTGAGCTAAAACGTTAACGGAGACCATAGCTCAGCACCATCCTGTTATCCTTGCGTGAGGTCCCCCGGCCTTTGTGTGGTATAGGCCAACAATCATCTTGTGCTGAAGGGAAAAAGATAGAGTGCTGCAATCACCATCAGTGGTACTTGTTGATAAATTAGAATATCAAAAATTGAGCTTGTCTGAGAATGTGAGAAAACCATTCATCTCTGGGATCTCCAGGGACGTTTTCATTGAATGCCTTTGCTAATATTACAGGGTAAGTTCCCAGTTTGACAGCAAGTTTCAAACACAGGCCACAAGTCACTGTTGCAATTGCCAGCTTAGGCTAGTAAACATAGGGATAACTATTGCATAGTGACTAATGACTGGTTAACATCAAATGCTCGGAGGTGTCCAAAATACCCAAGTATTTTCCTCATCATTAGTGCGACTTAATATGCACAAAATGTCTTTAATGGGCAAAAATATGGACAAAAATTTCTAATTTCTTAAATAATAACTGCTCAGACATTTCTAGTCTTCACCACCTACGGTCTGCAAGCGGAAATATTTCCAATGCTCAATTTGTTTCAGAAAAACTGTCAAGAATTTCCTAGTGTTCTTTAGTATTAGAATGACTTCCTAAGAAAGAAAACATTTCCAAATACCTGAAGTAATTCCTTGTCTTTACATTATCATTGAAAATGCCAATTCATCTCAAAAAGCATATCCAAGTAGACAAATTCTATTCCCTTCATCACTAAAAAAGGATTATTTACCACATATTTAGTCGTTCACAATTGCAGTGTTTTAAAATTGATAGTTTCATTTTATTGCTCTATAAATTGCTTTCCAAGAATTAATGTCTGTGACATCCATTGACCTTCTACCAGTAATGTTATGAATAGTTTTAAGTGTCTCATATCTATTTTTCAGAAAACATTAAATTTGTTGAATTACATCATAATTTTTAAATCTAATGCCTTTCTTTTTTACCTCTAAGCCTACCCTGGGAAAATAAAACTGGATACTTATTGCATTTTTCTCAGATGATCATTTCCATATATGCATTAAATAATAATACTTGGTGAGAAGGGTCTTGATTAGTCCAAAATGTAAATGCATAGAATGTTTAAGAAAAAGGTTTGAAATCTTCATTAAGATTTTTCTTCAAGATGGCGGTGCGACGCAGCACGCAGCGGCCACTCCAGGAATGAATATCTGTTATCTGTAAGTAGGGGCCATGTACAATCCTGATTTGATGGAGTCGAACGTGTGAAGCACAGAGGAACATCTGGTGGAACTTTTGAAATGCCTGTTTCGCTGCCGCTGCTACTGTGGAATCGGAGAAATCTCCGGAAGGAAGGCCCTGAATCCTCGGCTTTGCCCGTTGCTTGGCGGCTGGTGCTGGGGCCGAAGTGCTCGGCAGAGGTGGTGCTCGGTGTCGGAGGGCTGGTCAGAGTCTCGAAGTTTTCGGACGGACTCAGAGTTGGCTGTGGTCAGAGCTCCCAAAGTGCTGTATCGGCAAGCTGCAGCGCTGGAGGTTCATGGCAGGAAGAGTTTTCCTTCCTTCTACCGTCTGCGTGAGATGGTGGGCTGTCGGGACTTTGAGACTTTCTTTTAAACCATGCATGGACAGCTCTTTATCAGATTACGGAATTGCTTTGCACTGTTAAAAGTGTGTGTTATAATTATGTGGTCTTTGTCAGTTAGTCTTTTATCAATTATGTTATTGTCTGCACTGTTGAAACTATATGTTAACTATAACTATATGTAACTACATGGTTTTGTGTAGGTCTTGTAGCTTTAGGTTTGGAGCTCCTTTCCAGGGAACGTGCTAAGACGGTAGCGCGATATTAATACTTATTATACACAGCAGCCTCTCCAGACTCTGGATTGGGGATTACCAAACATTATGTGGTTTTTCTGGTGTGGTCTGTTATGTGCTTTTTTGTGATAACATTCCGGAGAACGTTGTCTCATTTTTTAACTGCATTGTATTTTGTGGTTTATCAATGACAATAATCTGAATCTGAATCTGAATCTGAAGATGGATTGATAAAAAGCACATCCTGATCTACATTCTTTACAGGATGTCTTATATGTCACCTGGCATCAATCTTACTTACAACTTAAAATATAGATTGCGTTCATTGTTGCCAACTGTGAACAAGAAAAAAAAATGCAGTAAGGGTACAATTTAGAACAAATATGTCAAAAATTTATTTGATTATAACAAGTACCTAAATATCAAACTGTTTACTTTGTCATAAAATGACCAAGGCAACCAATTAGGTTCAAACACGAGGAAATCTGCAGATGCTGGAAATTCAAACAACAACACACACAAAATGCTGGTGGAACGCAGCTGGCCAGGCAGCATCTATAGGGAGAAGCGCTGTCGACGTTTCGGGCCGAGACCCTTCGTCAGGACTAACCGAAAGGAAAGACAGTAAGAGATTTGAAAGTAGGAGGGGGAGGGAAAAATGCGAAATGATAGGAGAAGACCGGAGGGGGTGGGGTGAAGCTGAGAGCCAGAAAGGTGATTGGCAAAAGGGATACAGAGCTGGAGAAGGGAAAGGATCATGGGATGGGAGGCCTAGGGAGAAAGGAAGGGGGGGTAGCACCAGAGGGAGATGGATAACAGGCAGAGTGATGGGCAGAAAGAGAGGAAAAAAGGAGGGGGGGGAAACTAAATATATCAGGGATAGGGTAAGAAGTGGAGGAAGGGCAGGAACAGAAGTTAGAGAAGTCAATGTTCATGCCATCAGGTTGGAGGCTACCCAGCCGGTATATAAGGTGTTGTTCCTCCAACCTGAGTGTGGCTTCATCTTGAAAGTAGAGGAGGCCATGGATAGACATATCAGAATGGGAAAGGGACGTGGAATTAAAATGTGTGGCTACTGGGAGATCCTGCTTTCTCTGGCAGACCGAGCGTAAGTGTTCAGCGAAATGGTCTCCCAGTCTGCGTCAGGTCTCACCAATATATAAAAGGCCACACCGGGAGCACCGGATGCAGTATACCACACCAGCCGACTCACAGGTGAAGTGTCGCCTCACCTGGAAGGACTGTCTGGGCCCTGAATGGTGGTGAGGGAGGAAGTGTAAGGGCAGGTGTAGCACTTGTTCCGCTTACAAGGATAAGTGCCAGGAGGGAGATCGGTGGGAAGGGATGGGGGGGACGAGTGGACAAGGGAGTCGCATAGCGAGCAATCCCTGCGGAAAGCAGAAAGAGGGGGGAGAGAAAGATGTGCTTGGTAGTGGGATCCCGTTGGAGGTGGCGGAAGTTTCAGAGAATTAATCTGGTTCTCATCTTCTCTGATTTATCCTTTATTTTCAAACTTTGTGAAGTTTAAGGTCTGATCTTCATGGTACGCTGAATGTCAAAACTGGAGCTTTTTTAATATATGTGATTATTTTACGTCTTATATAATCTTAAGACTTTTTTTTAATCACAATGGTATGGGAATAGATTCTCTTCAGGAATGGACTTTCTTGGCCACCGGCTGCTGCAGCCAAATAGCTGCCAATCGGCTTCAAGCAAGGCATGGTCAGGGGTTGCTTCAGTAGCACTTGACCAGCTGTCGGCAGGTGGAAAGTAAATACCCTGAGCAGCAGTGGGCTACAATATAACTGTGTGACCCAACCAACCCTCTTGAGGGTAAGGTAGAATCCACAATGAGTTAGAGAACTATGAGAAGTCCAGTCTTTTGGTGCGAAAGCCACAGTGGAAGTTGAAGGGAAACTGCAGTTCCGTCTTATCCCACAAAACTGAAGTGAAGCTGACCTTTGAATTGCCCTTTCAAAGTGGTACCAGCAGAAACTCAATGGAGTGAGTTATTCTCACACAGTAAACTGGGTCACACATGCCTCATAGCACATATTTTCATAATAAGTTAGAGGGTTATGTCAACCTGTGGAATTTCCAGAGAATAATTATGCCAATCCCCTCATGGTTACAGTGGGAGTTGGATGTTACATCACCCCTCCCCCTCAACCTTTCTTGGGTATTCCCTCCTCTGAACCATTCTCATTGGACGAGAGGACTCAGAATGATGTTCATTGAAAAAATAAACACAAATTCACGAAACAGATTGATTTGTAATGATATTTGCATGCACATGCAGAAGTGAAGATCTGGGTTGTAGATACTAGAGATTTTGCAGATGCTGGAAGAACTCAGTCAACATTTTGGGCTGCGACCCTTCCATTATACCCTGGTATATAATTGGAGTGGTTTACTTCTCAATCCTAGTTATTCTGCTGGTTGAGTTGCTATAATGATAGATAAGGTTACACCCATTTCTGGCAACTGCACCACACAGGTCACTCACAACCACCAGTTTGGTTGCTCTGTCAAACACTTTTGTTCTGGAGTTTTAGCTTACTGGAAGCTGGCCAACACTCACCCTTAATATGAACTCAGTCAAGCTTATCAAATTTCCATCTCGGTACCAATGGATATAATATGCTTTAGTGATAGTTAACTGTTACTTGCAACAACAGATACAAATTAGCTGCATTTCATTTATTTTCCCCTAGAAGTCATTATTTTTTAAATCTGCATGCTTTGATCTTTAATTTTTAGGCAGCAATATGTCAACAAGCAGTGTTGAAGCTGGAGACCCGGAGCATCATCCATTAGGCATTTGCTTGGAAGTTGATGCTGAATAGCTTGTACTGTTCTTTACTCAGAGGGTTGTAAATGTTTTGGAATTCACTACCCAGAGGGCTGTGATTATTCAGGCTCTAAATACAATCAAAGCTGAGATTAGTACACTCTTGGACATTAAAAGGAAAAGAAAACAGTGTATTTGGAGGGTTAAATGGAGTCGTGAAATGTCCTTGGCAAGTAAGACGAGGGGAAGTCCCAAAGCACTTTATACGTATATTAATGCAAGAGGGTAGCTAAGGAAAGGGTAGAGCTGTTCAAGAACAAAGGAGGGGCTTTATGCCTGGATCCAAAGGAAGTGAGCAAGGTACCAAATAAGTACTTGGCATTAGTATTCTGCAAGAAGGATATGGAGGAGAGTTGAGATTAAGGAGGTGTATGCTGATAGCCAAGTGCATGTTGATCTCTAGAAAAAGATGGTGTTGGACTTCTTAAGAACATTAATGTACATACATCCTCTGGACCTAATGGGATCTATCCCAGGTTGTTTGGGAAGCAACAGAGGAAACTGATGGGGCCTTGACAGAGATCACAAGCCACAAGCAAAGTTCAAGAAGGCTAGACATTATCTGGTACTGTTCTGTTATTTAAAACAAGCAATGGGAAAAATCCAGCATTTTACAGGCTTGTGATTGTTACATCAGTGGCAGGGAAATTATTGGAGAAGATTCTTAGAGATAGGATTTACTCACCTTTTGAAAATTGTGAACGTATTCGGGGTAGTGTGGAGGAGTTTATACCTTGCAAACCTGTTTGAGTTTTGGAGGTTGGGATGATGATTGATGATGGAAGAGTAGTAGATACTTTTTATATAGATCTTGGTAAAGCATTCAATAAGGACGCTAATGGTAAGCTAATTCAGAAGGTTTAGGCAAATAGGATACATAGTGACTCGGTAGATTGAATTCAAAATTGGTTTGGCCATGGAAGGCATGGCAGTGGTGAAGGAGTGTTGTTCTGACTGGAGGTTAGAGATCTCTGATATTCCCCAAGAATCAGTGTTAGGTTCTCTGTCGTTTGATATCTGTATAAATGAAGTCTAAGAAAATGAAGGCAAGATGACTAGTAAGTTTTCAGAAGACACAACATTGGTAAAGAAGTTCAAAGTACATTTTATTCTCAAAGTATATATAAATTACACAACCTCGATATCCTTTTGCTTAACAGGCAGCCACGAAACAAGAACCCCCCCCCCCCAAAAAAAATAGTTTAAAAAAGACCAACACCCAATGTGCTGAGAGAGAGAAAAAAACAGGTCAAATCAAATCAGGTAAATGATAAAGCAAGCATCAGCATTCAGCACAAAACTGACGCCATAGACATGAATTGGGAGCAGCGAGAGTAGGCTGTAGTCTCAGTCTAAGACCATCACACAGAGGCAAATCACCGCGAAGCTTGCTGTCACTAAGCCCGTGCACCCGCAGCAAGGCACAGCCTCAGTCTCAGCTCCAAGGACAGCAGAACCGGCTCAACCCTCACCTCCAGTCCTATTTTCCGTCCAGCTGGCCCAGCGTTTAAACTGTCCAAGCATCACCGAACTCGGGCCCAGGCCCCAAGCCCACCACATGGGTACGCTTTGGGACACTTCCATTGTGGAAAGTGAAGAAGGTTGCCAGAAGATGCAGCAGAACATAGATCAATTGGAAACACAGGCAGAGAAAATGCTTAATCCTCACAAGTACGAGATGTTGCACTTTGGGAGGTCAAATGTGAGAGGTATATATCTAATGGTAGTCCCTTAACAGTATTGATTTACCATGAGCTCTTGGGATGCAAATCTATTGCTCCCTGAAAGTGCCAAAGCAAATGGATAGTGTGGTAAAAGATCATTTTCACTGACCGGGGCACTGATTACAAAAGTACGGAAGTCATGCTGCTGTATAAACCTTTGGCTACGTCACTTATGGAGTACCGTGTAAAGTTCTGGATGCTGCATTACAAGAAGGGTATGGGGGCTTTGGGAAGGATGCAGAAGAGGCTCACCTCAATCTTGTCCAGATAGCTTCAGCTATTAGGAAAGTTTGGACAAACTCGGGTTGATCGCTTTAGAAAGTTAAAGGCTAACGTGCAATCTGCTAGAAATATATGAAATTATGAGAGACATGGATAAGGTAGGTATTTAGAGTCCCTTTTCTGGGGGTGGGGGGGAGGGGGAATGTCAAAGCTGAAAGAGGGAAAGCTCATAGGAGATTTACGAGGCAAGTTTTTTTACACCGAGAGTGGAGATGCCTGGAATGTGCTACTGGGGAGGTGGTGGAAGCAGGTACAGTAGCAACATTGAAAAGGCATTTAGAAAGGCAAATGAGTGGGCAATGAATAAAGGGAGAGAGACCATGTGCAGATAGATAGGATAGGCTTAATTTGACATACAGGTTACTACAGACATCATGGGGCAAAGGGCCTGTTCCTGTGCTTTACTGATTTAAGTTCTATGTTCTGTTAAGAAAATCAAGGAGGAAATTGTTCCAATATAAGGTTAATTGTTACACTGAATGTAAAAGCACGAGTGAAAGGCCTACAGTTGCTCCTTTTGGTTATTTTTTTAATCTAGAGTTACAGCACCTAACAGGCCCTGCTGGCCCAAAGAGCCCACAATGCAAAACTACACTAACGTGACCTGTTAACCTATTAACCCTTGCGACTTTGGAATGAGGAGCAAACAGAGCACCCAGAGGAAACCCAGGGTAATGGGATAAACGTACACACTCCTTATAGATAGTGGCAGAATTGAACCTGGTTCACTGGAGCTGTAATGGCATTACACTAACCGCGCTGTGTTTGTGCTAGCTGAAGGAAAAAAGTTGGGGTTAACCAAATATGCTAAAGAGAAGGGAGTGGGACCACTAAAACAAGCACATAATATGGTAAGTGGTTCTTGTAAAGAAAGAAAACAGGGACTGCGTAAAGAAATGTTCCAATCCTGTCTACCGTGAAGTGAACTGCAATTAAGGAAGCATGGAGATTTGTGTTGACTCATAGAATCACAGATTCATAGAGCAAATGGACTTTTCAGCCCAAGTGGTTCTTTCTAACAATTCCTTCTAAGCTAGTCCTATTTGCCCACATTTAACCCATATCACTCTAAAACTTTTCTTTCCATATACCAGTTCAAGGACTGTTTAAATGTTATTAATATACCTCTGTATTTTTTTCTCCCTGGTAGATGGAATGAGCTTCTGACTTGTGTCTGCTTATCAGATCCTTTCCTCCCTTCACCACTTTAATTCTTTGTTAGATACAGAGCCCAAACCAGTTGATAAGGCCCAGATGTGAATGTCAAAGTAACACCTTGTCTTCAGGATCCACATAAAAAATTTTAACCCCGGGCCTATTTACTGCTTGAATGGTCTCCAAAAACTTACCATCAAAACCAGGAGCAAACATGCAATTAAAAAGAAATATAATGATCCATTCTGGTTGCAGGGACAGAAGGATTGGCCTTTTCCTGTTAGTGTTTTCTCCTTTTCCCCTATGACTTTGGTAAACTTTCCACAATCCTTAGCTTTCTTTCCAAGGGCTACATATAGGGTTAATCACACCAGTCTGATTCTTCACCCTCAGCCCCCATTCGTCATTAGAATTATGAATCCCATCTGTCAGCATGCCATATTATTGATGCTGGATTTGGACTGTTGGGCATGCAAATGAGCCAAGTAATTCAAATCTCACTCCGGGTCAGCAAGAGGAAGTCGAGGCTTAACCCTGATACCTATTCTGAGCTAAAATCGGGTCTTTTAAAACATTCTGGGAGACAACAAGGTCATCAGCATCAAAAGAGAGAGAAAAAAACTGACAATATTTTAAAAATCTTTAGCCATGTAATCCACCAGGAGCAATCAAAAGGGTCTTACATCTTGTTCTCTGACCTTTTATACTTTCTTTAGAAAAATAAGCCTATTCATTCTCTCACATTATGAACATTCCTCTATATTTTGTTTGGACACCGGGAAAAATTGTAATGCACATTTAAAACAATTTGATTCTGTCAATGAAACATCTGAAACATAACTCTCTTGTTGCAAAATATGTTCTTACAATGAGAGTCAATTCTTTTCCATGCTAATTCATGAGGCATGTGGGTAACTACAAAGACCAAAGCTTCTACATTACCCTGACTACATTCTTGAGCCACGGCAACTGGTGTGCTGAAGATGCTTCCACAGGAAGCAGGCTTTTGGAACGCTGGCCTGTAGTGAAGAAGGCTTTTGGAACGCTGACCTTTATAAATCAAAGCATTGAGTACAGAAGTTGGGATGTAATGTTAAAATTGTACAAGGCATTGGTAAGGCCAAATTTGGAATATTGTGTGCAGTTCTGGTCACCGAATTATAGGAAAGATATCAATAAATTAGAGAGAGTGCAGAAACGATTTACTAGGATGTTACCTGGGTTTCAGCACTTGAGCTACAGAGAAAGGTTGAACAAGTTAGGTCTCTATTCATTGGAGCGTAGAAGGTTGAGGGGGGATTTGATCGAGGTATTTAAAATTTTGAGAGGGATAGATAGAGTTGACGTGGCTGTTTCCATTGAGAGTAGGGGAGATTCAAACGAGAGGACATGATTTGAGAGTTAGGGGGCAGAAGTTTAAGGGAAACATGAGGAGGTATTTCTTTACTCAGAGAGTGATAGCTGTGTGGAATGAGCTTCCTGTAGAAGTAGTAGAGGCCATTTCAGTTGTGTCATTTAAGGTAAAATTGGATAGATATATGGACAGGAAAGGAGTGGAGGGTTATGGGCTGAGTGCGGATAGGTGGGACTAGGTGAGATTAAGAGTTCGGCACGGACTAGGAGGGCCGAGATGGCCTGTTTCCGTGCTGTGATTGTTATATGGTTATATGGTTATATGGAATGTTGGCGATGGCTTCTGGTCTAGACAAAGAACACGACAATGTGCTCCCTGGTGGAGAAACTGCAGATGTGCTGTTCCCAGGTGCAGCTGTCTTAAATCTTCTGACTGCAGCTCATGCAACCCATTCACATTAATGTTAATCCCAATTTGCTTGAAAATCCCTCCATTTTCACCAACATCCCCAACCCCCAGATTCTATCAATCACCCACATCCCAAATGAAATCTACAGTAGCAAATTAACTTACCAATCCCTACATCTTATGGAATTGAGAAGAAATCAGAACAGCCAGAGGAAACCCACATGGTCCCAGGGAGAACTCACAGAAACAATCTGTTTCTTCAGGTTAATGATGATTACTATAATTAATGGAATTATTATTAGGATACTGTTAGGACACTATTAGGACAATCAATTAGGACACTGAGGAGTGCAGTAGAACAGAAGGATCTGGGTGTACAGATACATAATTCCCTAAAAGTGGCATCAAAGTAGATAGGGTCGTAAAGAGAGCTTTTGGTACATTGGCCTTTATAAATCAAAGTATTGGGTATAAGAGTTGGAATGTAATGCTGAGGTTGTATAAGGCATTGGTGAGACCGAATTTGGAGTATTATGTGCAGTTTTGGTCACCAAATTACAGGAAGGTTATTAATAAGGTTGAAAGAGTGCAGAGAAGGTTTACAAGGATGTTGCCGGGACTTGAGAAACTGAGTTACAGAGAAAGGTTAAATAGGTTAGGACTTTATTCTCTGGAGCGTATTAGAATGAGGGGTGATTTGATAAAGGTGTATAAAATTATGATGGGTATAGATAGAGTGAATGCAAGCAGGCTTTTTCCACTGAGGCCAGGGGAGAAAAAACAGAGGTCATAGGTTAAGGATGAAGGGGGAAAAGTTTAAAGGGAACATTGGGGGGGGGGGCTTCTTCACCACAGAGAGTGGTGGGAGTGTGGAATGAGCTGCCAGACAAAGTGGTGAATGTGGGCTCACTTTTGACATTTAAGAAAAACTTGGACAGGTATATGGATGAGAGGGGTTTGGAGGGATATGGGCCAGGTGTAGGTCAGTGGGAGTAGGCAGAAAAATGGTTTGGCACAGCCAAGAAGGGCCAAAAGGTCTGTTTCTGTTCTGTAATGCTCTATGGAATTGTAACTGGCTGGAGTGAATTTCTCCTCTTCTTTGCTGACAGAAAACAACTAAGTAGTTTTTCACTTTACGAGATAGATACTGTTGTCATAACTATGCTGGAACATGTTAGCTAAAGGTGTGAATATACAATTTCTTCTTTGATAGTGTTTCTGGATTGAATATGACTTGTTTCACTTCAGTTTTGCAGGTTCTGATGAGGCTAATATAGCCAGTGTAGAAACCATGCATTCTAACACAGACAAGGGGGGAAGTAGCTAGGACATTGGTGAAATGCTGCAGTCCTTCTGTCATAAACACAAGAGATTCTGCAAATGCTGGAAATCCAGAGCAGCACACACAAAATGCTGGAGGAACTCAGCAGGTCAGGCAGCATTTATGGAGAGGAATAAATGGTTGACACTTTGGGCCGAGACCCTTCATAAAGATGCTGCCTGACCTGCTGAGTTCTCCCAACATCTTGTCTGTGTTAATCCTTCTACCACTTGGTCAGAGCATCTTTGTGTTACTGATGCATAACCTCAAGTTTCTCCAAACCATCCCAAATGCTCTTTCTCTACTTTGAGAAGTCATGAACCAAAGGTCGCCACAAGCCAGTGGGGATGTTGCACTTTTTAAAAGTATCTTTGAGCACACCCTAACATGTTATTCTCTGTCCAACTGGTAATCTCCTTCCATGCAGAGCTCGGAGCACAGTGCCTGTTTAAGAAGGCTGTGGTCAGACATGCAAGCAGCATGGTCAGTAGCAACTGAGACTGCTGGAGGCATGTAATTTTTAATTGGGACAACGCAATGCAAAAATAGAATTATTGGGCCATTGCATTTACTTTAATAAATGAAGAAATTTACCTCATCGTCATGGATTGCTCCTTATCATACCCATTCCAAGAACACCATGTGTAGAATTATTCAGGTATAAGGAATTGTCGCCATATATTTTGTGAAGCATGAAGCTGATAATAAGAAAACTGCATCAAAACCTTAGGAGACCATTCAGATTGTTTCCACTATTCACTGAGTTGGAAATTGAATGCGTTAATGTGGGAAGATTGTTTTGTTCAGGGACTTGGCTTTGAATCTTCAAATCTGAGTCATCTTGAAACTGAATCCAATAACTTCAATCAGATTCCACTGCACAATGTGCAAAGCTGCTCCGACAACTGACCAGTGAAGACAGTGAAAAGCTGAAAAACACACACACACACACACACACACAAAACATAGGAATATGTACTCCAAACAATACATCTTAGACCACATAAAGTTACTTCCAAATTTAAAATAAGCTAAATTAATCCTGATTTTTAAAATTATTTTCCCCCAATCCAAATAATTACTGACTTATTTTCTTTACTTTTATTACCATTGCCAAGTCCCCCACTGTCAACATCCTGCCAATCCTCACTGACCAGAAACATAACTTGTCCAAATAAATATTGTAATTACAAGAACAATTCAGATGTTGGGTATTCTGTGGTCAGTGAATCACCTCCTGTCAGCCCAGACCCTTTCCACCATCTTCAAAGGACCAGTTAGTCATGTAATAAGATGTTCTCACTTATTTGGATGAGTCAAATGAGTCTAACAATACTCATAAACACAAGGGATTCCACAGATGCTGGAAATCCAGAACAACACTCACAAAGTGCTGGGTGGACTCAGCAGGTCAGGCAGCATCGATGGAAAGGAATGAACAGTTGACATTTCAGGCCAAGACCCTTCATCAGGACAGGAAAGTAAGGGGAAAAGCCAGAATAAGAATGTGTGGGAGGGGGAAGAGTGCAATCTGGTTCGAGATGGGTGAGTGGGAGAAAGGGAAGTGATCGGAGGGAAGAATTGGGTTGATCTTAGAATAGGTTATAAGGTTGCATAACATCGCAAGTCAAAGAGGCTGTAGTGTACTGTAATCTTCTATGTTCAATCTAACCCTTCCCTCCTACATAGCCCTCCAGTTTGCTATCATCCATGTGCCTGGCTAAGAGTTTCTTAAACATCCCTAGAATACAGTATCTGTCCTTAAGTGTACAGCGCGAACATAAGTGTCTAAAGCCTCAGGAAATAGGTGTCAATTTGCAAGTACTGTCAAAAATTCTTCCAACAGATGGCTAAACTGTGTTTAGGAAATTGTGGGATGGAAGTACGTCTTGTGAGTCAACTGACAAACACTATGATAAACTTCAGTTCTGCATTTCCAGCTCAAAACAGCAGGGAAAGCATTAATAATACTGTCATCACAAACATCTGAAGAAATAATGACACTTTGATTTGAAGTCATAAATACACTTTAATAAAGTTAGAAATTACAAATGGGGAAGTTCAGGCAAACTGAGAGGAGGAAGATCACGCAAGTCAAACAATGTGTAAGGAAGTGGCTGCTGGTCCTAACCACACAATGCTTTGTGCTTTTGTGGGGATTATCTGGCCAGTGTACTGGAAAACAGTATGTCAATCAATGGAAAATAGAATTAAAATGTTGATAAAATATTTAAAGGATGAGTAATGAAAGACCCTGCATGATATAAACAAATAAGAGAGTATAATAGGTGGTGTCACCATAGTATAATAGGTCGGTCATATTGGCAAACGTGGATTTTTAAGATATGATTTACTTAAGGAAGGAAAAATGGTAAACATACGTAGATTTAAAGAACAATCATGAAAACATCACACAGGAGATTAACCCCTAAATTCAAATGGAATAGAACATGGAGCAGAGATTCTTCCTGGTGTGGATGTGTCATTGCTTAATCAGTAAAAACCAAGGGTCAAGCAGAATGAAAGAAGCATGTCTGAGTGTTTTATGGGGCCATTACAGGTTACATAAGGCATAAACATGTAAAATTATGGATAGAATTGAATTTGTCCCTTCTGCAGTGCCCTGAGATTAGTGGGTCCCAAATGAAGATAAAAGGGAAGGTGATCAAATTCTGAAAGATCTGCATTAAGTAATTAGGTTAAGGGTTAAAATGTCAAATGGCACTGAACGTTGAAAATTGCAGTTAAAGTTAAAAGTTCAAAGTAAATGTTATTATTAGAGTACATATATAGTTTGTCACAACATACAACTCTAAGATTCGTTTTCCTGCAGCCATACCCAGCAGACTAAACTGTATTACTATAAAATACTAATGATAGCAGGATCAGTGAAAGATCAAGTAGAGTGCAGAAGACAACAAATTGTGTAAATGCAAATATAAATAAATAGCAATAAATAATGACAACATGAAATAACAAGAAAAAGAGTCTTTAAAGTAGATTGTTGTTAGTGGGAACATCTCAAGGCATGGGCAAGTGAGTGTAGTTATTCCCTTTTGTTCAAGAGCCCGATGGTCGTGGGGTATTAACTGTTCTTGAACCTAGTGGTGCGAGTCCTGAGGCTCTTGTGTCTTCTACCTGAGGGCAGCAGCAAGAAGAGAGCATGGCCTTGGTGGCGAGGGTCACTGATGATGGATGCTGCTTTCCTACAACAGCGTTTCATGTAGATGTGCTCAATGGTTGGAGGGCTTTACCCATGATGCCCTGAGCCAAATGCATTACCGTTTGTAGGGTTTTTCATTCGGAGGCATTGGTGTTTCCGTACCAGGCCATGATGCAGCCTGTCAATGCACTTTCCACTACACATTCATAGAAATTTGTCAAAGTTTTTGATGTCATGCCCAATCTCTACAGACTCCTAAAGAAGTATAGGTGCTGCTGTGCTTTCTTCGTAATTGCATTTACATGCTGGATTGTGAGACTGGGAGTGAATATATACTGCATAATTGGAAAAGAACATGAGTAACAATAGTTGACAATTCTGTTGACACTTGTGAAAATTGTTATAATTTATTATATAAGTAACGTATGCAAATGATATACTATGCCAGAAAGGATTTACCATAAACTTCAGATATGGTGAGTTCAGTCAGAACAGCAAATGCTCTATTTGCAGTGCAGTATGAACATTTGATCATTGTAGGGTCTCAATGATACAGTAGAGTATATTTAATTGACATCTTATTCTTGGGCCTTGTGCAATGTGCTCCCTGTTTAATTTTGAATTAATAACAAAAGGTGTAGGTTTATCCAGAAGCTTCAATGTGGGCTACATTGGAGGAATCGTGCTATGTGACTTATGATGTTATGTACTGTCTGACTGACAATGGAAAATGTAGCTGTGCTAAGGTGAATTCCGACAAAAGTGCCAAGCCAATTTCTGATGGTCACTGGTCAATATGGAAATAATTGCTATTAAGAAGTGATATCCATAATAATAGCATTTTATGCAATTTACACATACTGCAGTTATGGGTTCTTGGGTCTAATTTCTAGGTGTGAGACTTCAGCACTATAACTAAAAAGTGTAGAAAATGAAATATGAAAACATCATTTTAAAAATGGTGAACATTCCCTATAAATCTTGATGGTTATTTCTAGTCCTTTTGCATCTCTTTACACTCAGAAGAAAAGTTTAATTCTTTTTTTACTTCCCTGACATGAAAGATTATCTGAAATACAGCAATTGTATTCAAAAATATTAAATTTTTAATGATATTTCCAAATATACAACTGCTAAAATTTTAATGTAGAACATATCAAATCAAATTATGTATATTGTTAATTATTGTTTATTTGACAGACTTCTAAATAGCTTTTCAAGACAGCATCTCACATTACATAAATATTCTTCAGCTGCTCCATACAGTACTTTTCACCCTTTCAGAACATCGTGTCCTTCCAAAATGAAATCAGAGAAAGAGGTTAATGAAAACTGCTCAGTATAAATTTGAAATATCTCCCTATCCAGCCATCAAAATCTGAACCTCTTCCATATCTGAACAAGAGGATTCTTATTTAAATTGTTGAACTTATTTGGCTGTTTCTTCACGATGGGATCTCAATATGACATCTGGAGGGGAAAGATGTGGACGAGTCAGGTAAACACTAAGTATTTTCCCAGATTAAGTTCAAAGGTAGACCTTAAAATAATCAAGTGCAATGTTTTGGCCAAGATCTTACATACAATTTATTTAAATTAATCATTAAGAGCTTAGGAGTTACTTGTTAAACTGATGTCTCAGATAGAATCTGGACTGTGGCATAGTGATGCCAAAAGATAGTAAATGAAGCAAAAAAAAAATGAATCCAAAATTCCAGTCTCTCAAATTTGTGAAGTTTTTCTGGAAGATTCAACTGATAGTTCAAGTAATTATTTTCTTGGAATAAACCCGCAGGAAAGCTACTATTGTTTTCCTTGAGATGCGCCCTTTATGTTGAAAAGCACCCAAGCTTTTGTCTTGGAAATGTATGAAAGGTTATTGGTATTCAAGTAATCAAATACTTAGAATTTGCTTCTAAGTAACTGTACTTGGCTTCTCCCCTTTTGTATTATTCCATCCTCTGGACAGCTGCTGTGACATGAGATAGTTTGAAATATTAGAATAAAGTTAGTATTAGAGCCTAGAGACTTAGTGGCCACTTTATTAGCCACACCTGCATCCCCCTGCTTGTTAATACAAATATCTGATCAGCCAATCATGTGGCAGCAACTCAATGTATAAAAGCATGCGGACATAGTCAAGTGGTTCAGCTGCTGTTCAGACCAGATATCAGAATGGAGAAGAAATACGATCCAAGTGACTTTGACCATGGGATGATCGTTGTTACCAGGAGGGGTGGTTTAAGTAGCTCAGAAACTGCTGACTTCCTTGAATTTTCCTACACAATAGTCTCTAGACTCTAGAGTCTTGAGTTTACAGCAAATGGTACAAAATACAAAAAACACTCAGTCAGTGGCAGTTCTGTGGGCAAAAATGATTTGTTAATGAAGATGTCGCGGGAGAATGATCAGACTAGTTCAAGCTGACAGGAAGGCAACAGTAGCTCAAATAATCACGTGGTACAACAATGGTGTGCGGAAGAGCATCTCTGAATATACAACACATTGAGTCTTGAAGTGGATGGACTACTAATGAAGTACCTAATGTAGTGGCCGCTGAATGCATACTTTGATCTGACTTTCCAAGGTTTTCATCTACCTGATTCAGTTACAATTACAATTCATTAAAATCTGTGAATCTTGCTTTCTCTCATTCTGATTAGTTCTGATCGGAAATCATTCTGATTTCTAAGACCATTTTCATGAAATTCATAATCTGTTTATACAAATAAGTTCCTAAAACTTCAATAATCAAACTTCCTAACAAAGATTATGCTCAGAGAACTGTTAGGTATGTTACTATTCAAGATGAATAATAAAGTTTGTAAGGGCAACTAATTCTTCTATTTTGGAGTGGTTTGAGTGAAATTAAACATAAGATATTTTAAAAATATGATAAGGAGGTCCATACGGCCACCAACGTTGCTCCATCATTCAATAAGATTATCGCTTATCTGATAGTTGGACTCAACTTCACTTTCTGCAGCAATATAACCCTCAATTCCTATGTGGTCCAGAAGCTTATCTTAGCCTTGAATATACATTATGACTTGACATCAAGAATTCCAAAGAGTCACATTCTTCTGAGCAATAAAATTTATTTTTATCTTCATCTTAAATTTCTCCTTTTCTTTCTCTTTTCCCCTTATTAGGGAGAGAGGGAGAGCCTGTGGTATGTTGAAAAAAGAGGTGAACAAGTAGTTTTGGGGGTACTGCAAGTCCGTGTCTTTATTGATGCTTTGCTGCACGCTTGAGTGGTCAGGGGAGGGTGCTGAAGCTGTTTTGCTGGTGGGGGAAAGGATGATTGTTGCTTCGGGGCTGCTTGTGCATGGGAGGGGGAGTGGGGAGGAGGGCTTTGAGGTTCTAATGTTTTAACTGGGTACTCCTCTGTTTTTGTGGATGTTTGTGAAGAAGATGAATTTCAGAATGTATATTGTATACATTTCTCTGACATTAAACGCACCTATTGAAACCTATTGAAATAGACAATTTCTTATTTTGAAATGTTGCCTCCTCATTCTAGATTGCCCAGAAAAAGAAATATATTCATAGAACCTTTTGCCTTTCATTAAAATTACCTCTTATTCTTCTGAACTGCAATGAGAACAAACCCAATCTGCTACACCTTTCTTCATTTGGTTTCACCCCAGGAGTCAACCCAGTCAAACTTACATCTGTTGCCTCCAAACATATTCTTCTGAAAATATAAACCAAAAGTGCGGACAGAACTCAGATATGATCCAGTCATTATCCTGTATAGTGGCAGCATGTCCACACTCCTTTGATATTTAATTTCATGCAATTAAATCCAACATTCCATTTGCCTTCCTAATTATTTGCTGTATTCTCATACTAACCTCTTGTGTTCATACTCAAGGCCACCCAGATCTTGCTGTACAATGACTTTCAGTAATCGTCACAATTTAAACTATTTCTATTCTTCCCACAAATAGCACATTTTCTCACATTTCACTTGCCACTTTTGTTCTTTACACACTTAATTCTAACCGGTCAAGATCCCTTTACAGACTAGTTGATTCCTTCATCACTACCTACTCTTCTCATCAATCTTTGTGTCAGCAACAAACTTTGATATAGTACGCTTGGCACTTTTTGAAGAGGCTCAAGCTGAAGTTTCATGCAACAACATGAATAATAAATGCATGAACATAGTGTCCTTGCATGGTGCTTTGCTGAAGGCATTCACGTTTACTTATTGCACCATACAATCATTCTCTGGAGGAGTGCAAACACTTTTAATGTAAGCTGTTCATTTCATTTGACTAGAGGTAAAGTTTATGTGTTGGAAAAAGTGTATTTCTTCTTTCAGGTAGCACTGCTTTCTTTCTGACTTGGCAATTTCCAAGCAATAGTAACATTTTTCAATGATAGTTTACAATTATAATAGAAAGCTCTTAATGAAGTAAGTAGTTGATGGTGACTATTGTCGCGGCACTGCCATTGATGTCTCCAGTCAGACAGTTACATACTTTGCCAGTTTGGATACAGGTTCTCAGACTGATTATGGGGTGATGGGACATGTGAAGAGAGAATATGCCAACCGGGTTTGCTTCCACTGTGGCTTGGAAGAATGAGAAGGGATCTATTAAAATCTTACAATTCTGACAGTGTGGAGAGTCTGGATGGATGGGGGATGTTTGAGCTGTCTCAGGTTACAAGGCAGGAAACTTAGAACTAACTTGAGGTGAAATTTAAGTTGAGGAGTGCTGTTGTAGTGTAGCCATTAGCGTAAAGCTATTACAGTACCAAAGACCTGGGTTCTAATTCCTGCTCCTGTCTGTAAGGAGTTTGTACGTTCCCCCGTGACTGCGTGGGTTTCCTCCGGGTGCTCTGGTTCCTCCCTACATTGGTTAGCTGGGTAGCATGGCCTGATACCATGAGACATCTCTAAATTAAATTAAACAAAAATTAAAAGTAAACAACATTTGTTAATGGAAGGCTGTGGATGATGAATCACTAAATATTTTTCAAGATAGAAAAGTTTCTTAAAAAAAAGGTATTGGAAGAATGTGGGAATATATGTTTGTAGAATCGAAGTAGATAATCAAAGTTCAAAGTACGTTTATTATCAAACTACATATATGTCACCATTTACAAGCATAAGATTCATTTTATTGCAGGTATACTCAATAAATCCATAGTAGAATCAATGAAAGACTGCACTATCTTGGGTGTTTAGCTAGTGTGCAAAAGGCAACAAACAAAAATAAAGAAATCATAATAATAAATAAATAATCAATGAACATCAAGAACATGAGATGAAGAGACCTTGATAGTGAGTGCATGGGTTGTGGGAATTCTTCAGTGATGGGGTAAGTGAAATTGAGTGAAGCTGAGTTTGAGAGAAGGTTGATGGTTGAGGGGTAATAACTGTTCCTGAACCTGCTGGTGTGAGCACTAAGCCTCCTGTGCCTTTTTCATGATGGCAGCAGCACGAAGAGGGCTTGACCCAGGTAGTGGGGGACCTTGACGATGGATGCTGCTTTCCCCGGCAACACTCTGTGTAAATGTGCTCAATGGTGGGGAGAGCTTTACCTGTGACCGACTGGGCCGCATCCTCGCTTTGCGTCAGATTTTCCGTTCGATGGTATTGGTGTTTCTACACCAGGCTGTGCATCATTATACTCAATGGGGGAGCAAGCTTCAAGAGCTTAGTGTTTTCTGTGTTTCTATCCCACTAACCAGTTGTAAAAGGAGAAGAACAAATTTCAGTTCCTTTTACTGTGTCAATCCAGACAGATAGAAAACATGCTGTATCTGACTTCTGCTTGATCCTCATTATTATTCACAAACTATTTCTGTTACTTGTGCTCTTTTGTTTCAAGTTTGGTCACTAAGATCACCGGATAGTTCTGAGTCATTGTACGACAGAATAAAATAATATCTTACAATTTATCCCTGAGTGGGGGAGGGAGTATTCAATATTGAAAAACAATTTACTAATCTGGCCTTAATATAAATGTTAGGTTAGAGCAAGTGATGAGGAAAGCATTACGTCTAGGTCACTGACACGAAACACATAGACGAAATTATGATGAAATGTGGGTGGCTGACCATTGCTGGCAGCCAATACTTGCAAACAATTTTAATACTGCAGTCAAAGATCGATTTCCGGCTTATGATCATGTGATCAACAATGGCCATCTGATGGGCCTATTACCAAAACTGTTTGGAAACAAACTCAGAGGTCCTACACCATGGAGAGTGATGCACCATCAATAACTCTCGGAGACGGGAGGTGAACAATAGGTGTTTATTAGCAGCAAGAGACCACCACACAACATCCTGGAGACTGAGGGAGGAGCAGTGCCTCCAACCGCCTTTATACAGGGGTCTGTGGGAGGAGCCACAGGAGCAGTCAGCAGGGGGGCGTGTCCAGACAGGTATATGCAGTTCACCACAAAGAGTAAGTGTAGGGGACCATCCAGACTGCTCGCTACATGTAACTTGTGTACAGGTAAAAGCAAGGAGATTAACTTTAGAAGCAAATCAATAAAACTCCACAAGTTTCCTTTCCCTCTGGTTGATAAGTGAAGAAAGACAGCAGTGACGTCATTATAACACTGATCATGTGAGTTGTAGTAAGTTGTCTGCTGAGCAGGGATATTTGTAGGAATACAGGCTGTTTAAAAATGTTTAAAAACATGAAAACCACAGAGCCTTGAATTCCAAGGTTACTTAATTAACCAATATGGCATACTGAGACTAACAAAACAGATGTTGCACAAACTTGGCCACTCTGAAATCTCTGTAGTAAAGCACATGTCACTAGCTCCAGGCCTCATTTACTGATGAATGATCACTTATTAAATTTAATACCCTTTACAAAGAATTTCAACTATTGAGTGAATGCTTGCATAAAGATCTTGGATGAGTCTAATTAAAGGAGCTATTGCACACTGTTCTAAAAGTTGTAATTCTGTGTCATAAAATTTATCATTAATTCAGCACCACACTTGGCCCCAAATTAGAGTTCCCTTCTAAGAAATCATCGCTAGAAATCTATTGACTTCAACAGAATTGAGTTTCAGAAACAGACAACTTACTTTGTTCTATAGTCAGCCCAGTCTTGCTGATAGGGAATGAAAGTCTAGATTCAATATATTGGTAGCTGTGGAAGAAAAAATATTGATTTTATACATCAATAAGGCACTTTGATGGGGAAAAGTAGAAACAATGTTTCTGGGCATATTTGATGTTCACTCTTATTAAAATCAGTGTAAAGTTTCAGAATAATGAGGTCCAAATTCAGCAGAATTCTTTTGCATTTAAAATTATAGAGAATGTATATGTTGGTTGGAGTTTTTTTTTGTCCTTTCTCCAAGAATTTCTCAGTACTTTATTGCCTTGATTTACAGTTTTACATTGATATTCTATCAGAATTGATGAATAGTGTACTTGTCCATCTACTTATGGGGAGAAAGATTATGCTAATATTCAGGGCATGGAAATACATTATCACAAAGGTATTTCATAAGGTGGACAATAGCATGATGGTTGCCAGAGATATTTGGGCCTCATTTGGGGGGGGGGGGGGTGGGTAGTGATGCACCATCGGTAACTCTGAGACGTAGATTAAGGTCGGCTTTTATTGGCTGGAAGAAAGCACAAGCAGCAAGTGACCATCACACGACATCCTGGAGACTGAGGAAGGGTCTGTGGCTCCAATCGCCTTTATACTGGGGTCTGTGGGAGGAGCCACAGGAGCAGTCAGCGGGGGGGGGGGGGGGGGCGTTTCCAGACAGGTATATGTAGTTCACCACAGGTAGCATTCCCAAGTCAAGTGAATGATAAAGTTGAAATGTTAGAAATAACATTGTGTCATTATACATTATTAGTTGGAGATGGAGAGTTGGGTTACAAGAAAATTATCAGATCCATTGAAGTGACAGGAGATCTACAATCACCAGATAATTCTGAGTCATTGTACTACAGAGGGAAAAAAATCAATATCTTACAATTGAGTGGGGGGAGGGAGTGAATAATACTGAAAAAATATTTGCAAACTTGACATTAATATAAATGTTAGGGTAAAGTAAATGTGACCTTAGATTTGATGAGGGATTTCCTGATATTGTCCTATGATAGGTAGGAGGCCATTAAAGTAGTTTTGACATTGAATCCATGAACACGGAGTTCACTTCAGTTATCGCCTCTTCTGAGTTCTCCTTCAATGTACACTTGCGTGCTTTCTGTATTTTTCTACTATTTATATATTTCATTCCCAGTTTGAGGATGGCAAGTGTCTGTATGTTGTGTAAACACAGTAACACCATGTTGCAATAATCAACGTGTGGCACTGTTCCTCAGGTCACCTCAAACCAACCAACCTTAAAGCCACAATTACTCTTGTAAACAGTATCTCAGTTTCATATAACACATGAATCCAATGGTCACCTGTGATTAAAAGACCTTTCTCCATTTGGTACACTGAAGCCACAGGGATGTATCATAAAATTGGAGTGCCACCTTTATCTGTGTTTGGTCATGTCTTCTAGTAAGCTGCTAGTATCTGTAGACTAACATACACTCTCCCACCCTTTTAAGGTCTCCTGACTGGCTGTCATGACTGTTGACTGGCGCAGACTGATGTGTTCCTTTAACGACATTGGGTCCTGCATTTTTGCATTACAGTCTATAACAGAATGGTCGCTGGATTTGTGTAATGAGATTACAGTGCGAATTTATTTATGTATGCATTTATTTAGAGATACAGCGCAGTATAGGTCCTTCCAGCCCTTGGAGCCATGCAGCCTGGCAACCTCAACAACCTTAATTTAAGAATAAGGGGTAGGCCATTTAGAACAGAGATGCTGAAAAACTTTTTCACCCAGAAAGTGGTGGATATGTGGAATGCTCTGCCCCAGAAGGCAGTGGAGGCCAAGTCTCTGGATGCATTCAAGAGAGAGTTAGATAGAGCTCTTATAGATAGCGGGGTCAAGAGATATGGAGAGAAAGCAGGAACGGGGTATTATCAGCCATGATCACAGTGAATGGTGGTGCTGGCTAGAAGGTCCAAATGGCCTACTCCTGCACTTACTGTCTATTGTCTATTTAACCCTAACCTAATCACAGAGCAATTTACAATGACCAATTAACCAGTACATCTTTGGACTGTGGAAGGAAACCAGAGGGTACCTGGAAATAACCTACACATTCCACAGGGAGAACATACAGAGACTCTTTACCAGGATTGAAATCTGAACCCTGATGCCCCGAGCTGTAATAGTGTCGTGCTGACTGCTGTACTACCATGCTGTCCTGTCCAATGACCTCTTCTCTTTACAACCGACAGGGAGGAGGTACGAGAGCCTGAAGACCCACACTTTTTAGGAACAGTGTCTTTCCCTCTGTCATCAGATTTCTGAATGGTCCATTCTCCAGTCTTCCTCTTCTTCATATTTATTTGTTTGTTTGTTTGTTTATCTATCTATGTACCTATTTATTTCTTGTATCTTATAGTATTTTTTATGTCTTCTGCTGTACTGTTGTCATAAAACATCAAGTTTAATTATATATGTTAATGATAATAAGCCTGATCCTGGCTGTTCCTTGTCACAACCCAGCTCCTCCTAGAGGAGCCCCTTTACTGCTTGCAGAATTAACTTCTCAGCAAGCTAAAATGACCTTGTACAAACTTCAGCTTCAAACACCCTACTTAGTCCTTTTGGTTTCCTGCTGTACAGAAAGAAAAATAGTATTTCCACTCCCAATGTAGCACCTCTTCACAAATCTCATGTTTACTCCGATCACAATCAAGCTGCTCGCTGAAACATAAATAGCATTCACACTCTCTCACTAATGTCAAACTCAATCAAATAATTAGTGCATTGCACTGGCGGAGGTGAGCAGATGGTTCAATAGGCTATGTTTGAAGTGGATTCCCGTGGCTTTGCTTTCCACTGCGTGTAAAATATCAACATGGTGTCATTTTCCAATGCCAGCTGAGATTATCTGGCTCTTAACACAGTTTCTGTACTTAGCTTATGTACCTGCTGAAGGTTCTCCATTTTAAGCCTGAGCCAATACTCAATAGGATCTCAAATTGTATAGCAATCAAAATAAATCAGAGATCCCTGGAGAACTTCATAAGTTGGAACATGCAAGAAAAAACAATTTTGGCCAATGAATGGGGGACATGTATCTTATATGCTGGTGGCCAGTTACCATTTACAGTAATTACCCCCATATTAATGTTATTTTAACTGAGTAAATAAAACTAACTCTTTACAATCTGCAGTACATCCCTGTGGAAAGGAATGTGTATTTTGGAAATTTCATGCCTTATGCCAGATGACATAACCAACCACAAGTAAGGGAATAGTAAACATGGGACTTGAGAGACATGTGCCACAGTAAACTGTGGTTCACCAAGGGCTGCAACCTAATAAAGCAGTTTAAGTGAACCTCTGGAAATTACAGAAAGATCTGAAACAGTCTAATCTTGTTACATTTGCAAGGAACATTAAAAATATTCAAGGGGGCAATTAAAAACAGAGCTTCCAGGATGAAAAATATCCACTTACTTTCTTCTGGGACCACAAGAAGTTTCCTTTTATCCTTGGTGTTATCTTTACTTTGCATTATTTATAACTCTGTTTCTCAGTCTTAAGTTGCTAATTCTCCTTGACGCGCTTTTCCTCTGTAACTTCACTTGAAACGCCCAGCTTCACTGCACTATCTTGTCTATCCAGCCCTCACTGGGTATCAGGCTGTCAACCCAACATTCAGACTTGTTTGAGGCGAGATTCTTTCAGTTAAGTACTCAGAAATTTGAAATCATTATCAGTGGTCACTGCCAAGAAGATTTTGCACTAGCCACTGATTCTGTGCTCTTCCCTGACCTTTGTCTCCGGCTATCGGCAACCAGACATCATATTCATCATATCATAAAGACCATACGATGCTACCTCCCTTTTATAGCACATGATTCTGCACTCCCACTGTTGCCAAACCACTTGTATATTTATTACTCCTCAGACTTGACTAATCCAGAAGCCTACAGGAAGTTAATGTATTTTCCATCCTAGATAATCCCGATCTCACCCTAAACTGTGATATGATGGTTTCCCTCACATTAAATCCTATTGAGCCTTCACTCTTGCACTCATTAACCTACATTATTCCCTAATCCGCCAACGTCACAAATATCTGATAGGCTCTTGTGTATTGCTGCTTGTATAAGTTAATAAATGGAGGACAAGCTATTGACAGAGCATCCTTTATTAAAAGAAGTAACTTCCAACTAAATAGTAGAGTATTGACACAACAATGTATCAAAATCATACATGGTACACTCAGCTTTTGAAGATGCACTTTTATATGCTACCGTCTCAGTTTTAAAATACTCTTGTTGTGTCTGGATTCCTTTACTTCGCACTTCTCTGCTTTCTGTAACTCTCTCAAGTAAATCAGTGAGTAAGGACATTCTGAAATGTAACTGGGTGAAGGCAGCTATTAAATACCTATTGTACAAGCAATCCCAAGCAAGGCAAGGTCATTCACTGTAAAATGGCATTGTTCTGTCAACAGGCCAAATAATATTTATCACAGGCAAAAGGAAAGCTAACCCCTTTGTAATGTAGCCATGCATGAACTACTGCGGAAACACTGACATTTTTCAAGTTTTCTTTCATATCAAAGCTGAACTTTGAGTAGCTGTCTATATTTTCACTGATATAAACCCTGCTTTTCCCTTGTACCCTGTCCTTCTCTTCAACCAAGGCTACAGTATCTTCCCATCAAATTAAGTTTGTTTCATGTACAGAATGAATTATCGGTAAAAGTGTGGTATTTGATTTCAGCCAATAATTTGTGGAAACTTGTTTTTAACAGGATTTGGGAAATAATATATTGTTCGCCAATGTTATTGAATATAATCAAAGCTGGATAATGTATGTTACTTGAATGAATGAATGAAGCTACTGCCCTCAAGTTTCTTTAGAACATATAATGATATTTAGATGTAGTTAGGAGCATGTAAAATTGTATACTTGTATACTCATAACTTGTAGATTAAGCCTCAGTATGGCGATCATTTAGGCAAATAATGCACCCATGCTTACAAGGACTGAATACAAGGAGTAACTTTGCCCAAAGGATGGTGGACTGAAGATGTTGAATAGTGGCAGGGCCTCTGAGAGGCCTCAGGATATACTGAGGAAGCCCTGCCCACACAAGAAAGCTTTGACAGACAGCAACATGTCACACCCCCAGCAATGGCAGCCATAGAATTGTGAGAGTCATTTCAAACTTAATAAATGCCTCTATTATTTAAATGCTGTGAAGTTTTAAAAATAATTATTAAACACTTTAAAGCAAAATAATACTAATGTTTATAAATTATTAAAGACATTACACTGAACTAAAATAATGTTAAACAAAATAATTTATCTTCCTCTCAGCATCCTAATTTGTAGTACCCAATCTCCATTCAACTCTGCCATGGGCAGTCCCAAGCCCAGCTGTGAAAGGAGGAGAGTTGGGCATGGGCCTAGCAACCCCATTTTGTAAAAACCGAGAGCGACAGAAATGCAAAAGAAGCTCCAAAGACCTCATGCAGGTGAGAGGAAGAACCTTCACCTAGAAGACGGCTGAAGTTGTATGGTGGAAGTGGAAGCTGCAAGGTCAATCAACCTTCTATCGGCCCAGGACAGCGGACTCTGACAAGCTAGCTCTGGCATAAGTAGCCTATGCCCCAGTAGGCATGTTGAGCTTAAGGAAAAGAATCTCCACTCAAATCAACTGGGTCATCTATCCCACATTAAGTCTAACTTGAAGTAATTTCCTTCGTGTAAGTGCTGGGTTGTCCCAACAAGTCTAGGTGCTTCCACTGAACACCATAGAGAGGAACAGATCGATAGTTTCTGAATTAGCAGGTAAGGCCTGAACTTCTGCATTTGATAGCTCATGTCCAGGGAGCCCATGAAGTAAGGCTTCCATTTAAGTGGATGATTGTTCCATGGATCCATTGGGAACCGTTGACATTTACCAACAAGACTTTAACTATTATCACATTTATATGAAGCAACACATGCAAAATACTAGCAAAACACACAAAATGCTGGTGGAATGCAGCAGGCCAGGCAGCATCTATAGGAAGAAGCACTGTCGACGTTTCGGACCGAGACCCTTCGTCAGGAATAATGGAAAAAAGGGATAGTAAGAGATTTGAAAGCGGGAGGGGGATGGGGAGACCCGAAATGATAGGAGAAGACAGGAGGGGGAGGGATGAAGCTACGAGCTGGGAAGTTGATTGGCAAAAGGAATACAAGGCTGGAGAAGGGGGAGTATCATAGGATGGAAGGCCTTGGAAGAAAGAAAGGGGGAGGGGAGCACCAGATGAAGATGGAGAACAGGCAAGGAGTTATTGTGAGAGGGAAGGAGAGAGAAAAAAAGGGGGGGAATATACATATAAATAAATAGGGATGAGGTAAGAAGAGGAGGAAGGGCTTAACGGAAGTTAGAGAAATCAATGTCATGCTATCAGGTTGGAGGCTACCCGGATGGAACATAAGGTGTTTTTCCTCCAACCTGAGTGTGACTTCATCTCGACAGTAGAGGTGGCCATGGATTGACATACTGGAATGAGAATGGGACGTGAAATTAAAATGTGTGGCCACTGGCAGATCCTGCTTCCTGTGGCGGACAGAGCATACATGCAAAACACTGGAGGATCTCTGCAGGTCAGGCAGCATCTATGGAAATGAATAAACAGTCAATGCTTTGGGCCAAGATCTCATTTATATGCAGACTATTCATTGAATTTGCTGACACGTCATCAGCCAATGTATTTTAAAAGTAGCATAATGCTGCTCTCTGGGCTGCACAAAGATGAGAGCTTGAGATCCTGGAACAATCCTCGCAGTACAACCACACTGCTTCCACACCTACCATTGTTCTTATTTCTCATCTTCTCTTTCAGTCTCATCTCTTCTCTGGGTTCATTACCAAACAAATTTCACCTATTGAGTATACTATCGTTTAACGTCCCCTGTTGGAGGATAGGTTTGCTGCTATATAATTTGACAAAATATGAAGCTTACATTAACAAAGCAAAAAGAGCTATCTTGGAGAACACAGTGAAATCTGCTTAGTGTTAACAGCAGGTAGGCCAGTATAACAAAGCTCCAGCTGTGTAATTTTCATCTGACTTTTAGATGATCAACTGTATTGCCAAAGATAAGATTGGGTTGAAAGAAACTGTTTACATTATCCGTAGGAGTCGTGTATCTATTTATTGTCTGTCTGTATTGTATTTGTGTTTCACATCTTCACTTTTGGTTAGGATAATTTGTCACATGGTTTGAGGCAGCAGTAAAAATAACTGAAAATCTGAAAATAACCTGTTCACCTGCATGACGGCATAGCAAGGGAGTGAGTAGAGAGCACATATCTTTTGTTGACTGCCTGTCTTTGAATTTGATCCAATTACATTCATCGCATTCATTTTTGTTTTACATGAATTATGGAAGAGTTGAATTATTTTTTTGTTGTTTTGTAATAAAGGATTAAAAGTACTTTTTGACTTGGAATTCAATTAGGTGGAAGCGCGTCATACAGTGCAATACACCCTCACTTAGCCACTTGGTGACTTTTAGCTTGCTTTCAAGTAGTCGCTACATTATTGATTGAACAATTAGTGTATCATCATACAATTAACAGCCAGATTGAATGAATCTATCCTGGACAATTCTTACGTTCATTTCCTTAGATATGGTAATGTTGTGCATTATCTTATAAAATTCTTTTAAAATATTGGACAACATTTATAAATTAATTAAATATATCAATTTCTTCCATTTAAAGACAATTGTATCTGTGGTAACCGGTGAGACGTGATTATTAATTATTTGTACTTTTACTCCAGAGTGACTCTTATAGAATATAGAATGGTCCAGCACAGGAAAAAGCCTTTCAGTCCACCATCTCATTCTGACCACAACTTTTCTAACTAATTCCATCTGTCTGCACATGATCTTTTTCCCTCTATTCCCTGCCTGTTCATATCTTAATGCTTCGTAAACATTGCTATTGTATCTGTTTCCAGTACTCCCACTGGCAGCTTGTTCCAGACACCCGTAACTCTCTGTATAATATCTCCTTTAAACTTCCCCCTCTCACCTTAAGTGTATTCACTAGTATTTACACACACAAAGCACTCGAGGAACTCAGCAGCCCGGGCAGCCAAGACCTATCATCAGGACCTACTTCCGGTCACTGTGACAGATTGGGCTTCCTCCAGTTACTCCAGTTTCCTCCAACATTCCTAACGCAAGGGATTGGTAAGTTAACTGGTTGTTGTAAATCGCGCCTGAGCAGAATCTGGAAAGGTTGGTGAGAATGCAGACAAAATAGATCACAGGGAAATCAATTTGTGGAAAATGAGATTATTCCAGACATTGGCATAAACTCAATGGGTCAAAAAGGCCATATGACAAAAGGAGATGCGGAATATGAATGTTCTACAGATTCCACCACAATCTCAATCAATAAAATGTTGTAGTTTGTTTACAGAAAGTGCACCAATTTGTTCTGTCATCTAAAGGTCATGCCATTAGCAAGGTAAGTTTATATCAGAGGTTATGATCTATTAGTTGCCAATAATAAGGTGTTTGTCACAATGGTTTTGTTTAATAATTACCCATTGGACAATACTATTGCTCATTATTTCTGGTGAAGAACAGTAAACAATGAAAGTTATGAAAAGCAGACTGCTACCGTAACTTATCTTCCAAAATCCATTTTTGTTAAACTAAAATCTGCAAGAAGATTCGTAATAATTATTATTCATCATGCTTATAAAAATGTGAAGAAAAATATAATGATAAGCTGGTTGCAATCAAAGTGTGGCCCTATGGTTATTATCTTTTTAGTTATTTGGAATGCATTTTTGGAAGACAGGTTTCTGCTCTGAAAATTCATTGAGGTCCAAAGTGGGATAGATGTTACCTTGCGGATGTCTGGGGTTCTTTGGCAATCAAGTGGCTGCGCATTACCCAGTCGAACTTTTGCTTCCCAAAACAACAAGAGTTGCTGGTTCAGATGAAGGACCAGAATATCTACTGTTATTCCCATCCATAGATGTTGCCTGACTTGCTGAATTCATCCAGCATTTTGTTTGTGTTGCCACGAATTCTTGACTTACACTCTGATGCTAAATTACAAATGGCAGCACGAGCTACAACTCTTGCTGGCTTCTCTTCTGTTTGGGTTGCCAGTCATACTATGCACCACCAAAAGCCCACACACCCTGGTGTTCCTCTGTAGACATATTTAATTAAAATTGGAATTGATTTATTATTGTCACATGTACAGAAATACAATGAAAAGCCATTTTGCATACTGTTCATACAGCTCAGATAATGATGCCGTGTATCAAGTCAAAACAATATTAATGAAGAATAAAGTGTAACAATTACAGAGAAAGTGCATTACAAGTAAACAAGAAGGTGTAAGATTATAAAGAAGTAGATTGTGAGGTAAGAGTCAAACTATCTTACAACAACTATCTAGTCTTACAACACAAAACAATAAAATACATTTACAGGAAAAAAGATGAAATGCTTGATAATACAATTTTCTAGGAACCTGAGTGAATAAATGTGTAACACAGTTGTAAAATAAACTGCTGCATGAATTATTCTGCCACGAGAATCAAATATAATCTTTACATTACCTTCCTACAGAGGATCATTGCACCAAATCTATATTATTTGAATACTAATTGGTCCCTGAAGCCATTGTCAGTGCCTTATCAAAACTGAGCAAAAGTAACCTGCAATCAATCAGTCACTTATTTAATCGATGTCCTTTCTGCTTGAGAATAATTATCTCAGTGAAGTTATCCATTCAATAAGAAGGACCTATCAGCATTTATTTTAATTGTATCAAGTCAGAGACAGGTGATAGTGTAAGATTGCAGATTAATATGATGGGATGTGGCAAAAACTGTATTGCATGAAGTGGGTGGTACCTCATAGTATCCTCAATTTCAATTTTTTTTTATTTTACACCTAATTTCTATGACAACAGCCATTTCATACATGCATGTATACTGCGCCCTGCTCCAAACAAGTGTCATTGAAACCACTCTGCTGTTCATGATGTAGAAGGAGGGCTGAAGGGAACTGAGATAAGGTGCAGTTTAAGTGGGTTGTTTACTAATGTGAGCAATTAGGGAGTGCTGGACAGAATCAATCCCAATACCTCAGCACAAACAAGCAGCATGCCGACCATTGGTGTTTGTCAGTCAATTCTTGTATTATTATGCCAACAGCAGCTTCCCTGAGCCCGTTCTTTCTGAGGTCGTGTGCCATTGACGATTGCAGTGAAACAGAGAAAAGGTTTGTAGTTGAATGTTCAACTAAGGGAAAGATTAACCATTTCTTGCTCCCTCTGGTGACAAAGTGTAACTATAGTAGTGGGTTCTACAGTACATGAGGCACAATTTGGTTTCCCATAATAGTTTCTATGCAAACATTTTTGTTCAATTGAACTACACTTTATTATTTTAGTCCTGGTTTATTGTAATTCCTTCCTCTAGTTCAAGATTCAAGATCATTTAGTGTAAAGGAGAACAAAGTATTTGTTACTCCAAATCCAATGAAGCACAAAAAAAGATAAAAACACAATAATAAAAAACACAATGAATATAAATACATAAGACAGCTTATATACATAAATTAATTGGATGTACATAAAGTGACAATAGGTCATTTAGCTTAGTTGCCCTGTTTCTGTTTAATAACACCAGTATCACGGACAACGCCATCAAATGACCGAGTTGGAATCTTATGTGATTTGCAAGCTTCTGAGTGCATTTTGCACAGTTTAAACTTCATCAAGTGTAACTGGTATCAAATGCTACCACACTCACAGTGTTCACCACAGAGTAAGATCTAAACAGTTGGGACTGTTCCAGTGTTTATTACACCACCTATCAACTCTACCTGGACCGCTGATGTATTTACCAAAGCTCTGACCTTCCATAAGGAAGGTTCAGTTTTTGATTCTGTTTTAAATCTTTAACCTTCTCATCTGTAATGAGAATAACCTTCTCACTCTTCCCAATCCCCCAATAATTTGCCGACTGTGGATTTATGATTCCTACACTTTGTCTTACTGAATGCTTTGTTATCAATACAAAGTCAAGTGCACCGCCACATTGGGCCATGGTTGAGTCTGGGAATCTGTATCCCAGGATTTTGACAGTCTGAAGCTAACATAGGTTAATCTAACAATGGAGGGATGGTGGGTCAGTGGGGGAGGGGGAGAGGTGGGGAAAGATGTGAAGAGGGTCTGATCACTCTATGTCAACAAGATATATGGTATTCTTGCCTTATACTTAAACTCAACACTCCTTGTTGGGATATTGAGTAAGAATGAAAACGTTATCCTACAGTTATATAAAACTTTAGTCAGGCCATGCTTGGAGTTCTGGTCACCCCATTATTAAAAGGATGTGGAGATCCTGGAGAGGGTGCTGAGGAGGATTATCAAGATGCTGCCCAAATTAGAGGGTATGAACTGTAAGGAAAGGTTGGACAAACTTGGGTGGTTCCCCCTGGAGCATCAGAGGCTGAGGGGAGGCCTGAAAGTGTTTGGAGAACTATGAGAAGCATAGATAGGGTACGCTTTTTCCCAGGGTGAAAATGCTAAACAGATGATATGCTCATAAGGTAGCTTAAAGGTGACATGAGGGATAAGTTTTGACCCAGAGTGTAGATATCTGGATTTAGTTAATACAGGTGGTAGTGAAAGCAGGCAATTTGATAGAGCTTATAAGGTTTTGTTTTGATGGATGTATAAATATAAAGGGAATGAAGGGATATGTAGGATATACAAGAAGAGGATATTTAGAACAAACTGACATCGAGACAATTTAAAACAATTAATTCTGAAAGAAATTCAGTAAATCCTGGTCCTCCTAGTCATTCGCCTTCATTCAAAGGAAAAGAGTTGTACTTTTCTGGCATGCTGGACAGGTGTATTCCCCATTGTAGGATTGTATGGAGTAAATCTGATTTTGCATTTGGGTATTGTGCAATGAAATGTCTATCAGTGGACAGTAGAAGGGAAAAAGTGGATGAAGAGCTGCCGCTAAAGGGAGAGCTTTGTGTTTGTGCACTTATCAGCTGTAATCTTGCTGAATTTTCTAACACATCAACAATTCCATTCTGACTGACTTGCTCTCTCTTCAATATTTGGACAAATCTCTCAAAGTTTGATTTAATGTCTTCCTGTGGGGTGATGGGGGATGATTGTGGCCCTTTTACTGGTGCTATATAAACAAAAATTGTTGATTACATTTCAATAAGAACAGGATCAAAAACAAAATAAAGCTCAGTAAATAAGTACCCATTGTTGAATTGCTTACTGCGAATCCCACATCATTGACTATGTCAACTACCTCCAAGCCCACAGAATGTGAACACAGGAAAGGACTTCTTAAAGGAAGATGATGGAGAGACATCCTTTTAGAACAGAGATGAGGAGGAATTTCTTCAGCCAGAGGGTAGTGAATCTGTGGAATTTGTTGCCACAAATGGCTGTGGAGGCCAGGACATTGGGTGTATTTAAGGCAGAGGTTGATACTTTCTTGATTAGTCAGGGCGTGAAAGGTTATGCACGGCCTAATGAAGGGATAAGGCAGGAGAGTCAGGGTAAGAGGGAAATGAATCCATAATGAAATGGCAGAGCTGACTTGATAGGCTTAATTCTATTCCTATGTCTAATGGGCTTTTGGAAAGAACACACTCAACATTTATCAAATAGTCACTTCAGTAACAAAATAGAGGTTTACCTGAGTAAAAGGTTTATTGAACCTTGATGCACGGCCTAGAGTTAACAGTACTCAGTATCTAATTGGGCCATACGTTCAGGAATCAGATCACTGACCCTGCCTACCCAGGAGCTAGGCACTGATACCTCAATAATGAACAGGTCTCTGTTAACATAATTCTGAAGCCCTAGCCCCTGTCATCCTCTTACAGAAGTTACAGCTGGAGTAGAGCTTCACATCACGTCAAAGACTGTGAGACTCTTAAAGAGTTTTTAAATATCCCTCATAACTAAATAAATGCTATTTAAAAGATAAAAGAATGTGTAAAGTGCATTAAAAACTAACAGTGTACTAAAAACAGTAAGCTAAAATGAAACATATTTATTTGAACAGTCACATACCTTGGCCTTTCCAGAGAATTGGAATTCCAACTGACTCTATTACCTGAGTCCCAGCTAGATGTCAGCATCCAACTCCTGGGTACATCAAAATAGTTAGGCAAACTAATCAGCGAAGTGTGAAATGGAGTGGCAGGTATGGTGACTGGTAAGTCTCTGCCTTAATTGAGCATCCACAAATTCAAACTTTTATTGAACACCCACAAGGAATATAATTCTTATATTAATGCACATTGTAAATGATATTGCAAGTGTATGTTTTGTAAAGTTAAAACCATCACTTTTATCTGATGACACAAATAACTTAACTATACTTATTTACAAATCAAAGTTATTTAAATTATTCATTTCCAAGGTACTGTTCACTAGTTACTGGAATACTGCAGTGGAATATATCAGATGTAATTTCAGAATCAGAATCAGGTTTATTATCACCGGCACGTGAAGTGAAATTTGGGGGTTTAAGTTGCCTGAAATGAAATTAGCAGTTTATAAAGCTTTGATTCACAGGAAAAATTTAAAATGCGAGGTTAGGAGCACTGTTCCCTCTAAGATGCATGGGTGCACAGCCACACACTGAGTGAAATGCTCCTACGCAGATAGACTTTGTTGCTGCACTGCTGGAATCATCTTCTAGAACATGGAACAGAGAAGAGTAGTACACAGGAAGAGGCCATTTATCCCAGTGTTGTGCTGAACCTCTAAAAAGTAAATCAAAAACACAAACACTAATCCCTCCTACCTACACCATGTCCGTATCACTCCACCATCCGTACATTCGTGTGCCTATCCATACAGCTCTTAATAGCCTCCAATGTATTTGCCTGTACCACCACACCAGGTGTCCACCACTCCAGAGAAAACAATCCAAGTTTCTCCAGCCACTTGTGATGACATATGTCCTCTAAATCAGGCTGCATCCTCGTTAACCTCTTCTGCACCCTCCCCAAAGCCTCAACATCTTTCCTATAATGGGACCACCAGAACTGTACACCATTCTAACCAGAATTTTATACATTTGCATCATAACTTCGTCACTTTTGAACTCAATTCCTCAACTAATAAAAACATGCATTCCATAAACCTTCTCAACTCCCTTATCGAACTGTGTAGCTACTTTCAAGGAGCTATGAACCTGGATCCCAAGATCTCTCCACACTGCAGCATTGTTAAAAACCTTGCCCTCAACAGTGCCTTGTTGTATTTGTGAAAAACTCAATCAAGTTGATAAGGCACGACCTGCCAAGCACAAAGGCATGCTGTCCCTCCCTAATTAGACATTAGGTTTTCAAATGCTAATATATCCTATACATCCTATCCCTAAGAATATTTTCCAGCAATTTCCCTACAACTGACGTGTGACTCACCAGTCTATAGTTCCCAGGATTTTCCCTTGTTCCCTTCTTAAATAGGAGGCACAATATTAGCCACTCGCCAGTCCTCCGGGATTTCACCTGTGGCTAGAGAGGACATGAAGATATTGGTTAAGGTCCTTGCAATCTCCTCTGTTGCCTCCTTCAATAATCTGGGATAAATCCCATCAGGCCCTGGGGACTTACCCATCTTAATACCCATTAGGAGGCCCAACACTTCCTCCTCCTTGATGTCTAAGTGCCCTAATGTATTTATACACTGAGCACTGATCTCCTGGTCCTTCATATCCTTTTCCATGGTAAGTAATTGTGGTGAACTATGTGCCTGTCGGGACACGCCCCTGCTGACTGCTCCTGTGGCTCCTCCCACAGGCCCCTGTATAAAGGAGATCTGCGGCCTGACGCTTGGCCTCAGTCTCCAAGACATTGTATGATAGACACTCACTCCTGGTTCCTTCTTCCAGTCAATAAAAGCCGATATCTCGCCTTACGTCACAGTGTGAGTTATTGATGGTGCATCAGTAATGAAGCAAAGCACTCATAAAGTACTTAATTCACATTCTTTGCATCCAAGCAAGTCTTACTCCCTTCATCCTTGTGTGGTCCCACCTTCTCCCTAGTTATCTTCTAACTCTTAATGTATAGAAAGCCTTGGGATTCACCTTAATCCCACTTGCCAAGGACTTTTTATTGCCACTCCTGGCTTTCCTAATTCCCTTCTTTAATTTTTTTTTTCTGGCTTCTTTATACTCCTCAAATCCTTTGAAGCTTTACATACTTTATCTTTTTCTTCTTGACTAAATTCATCAGCACTCTGGACATCTATGGTTCTTTTATCTTTCAATCCCCATCCTTCCTTCTAACAGGACAGGAACCGTCCACATATTGTTGTAAGAAACCTTCCTGGATAGACTTAACAAATCCAACCCCATCTAAATCCCTTACACTGAGAAGGTCCCAGTTTTATAAAGGAAGTTGAAATTCCCCATGACAATGATCATATTATTTTTGAACATTTCCTTAATCTGATTACATATCTGTTCCTCAGCATCCCAGTGGCTACTCAATGCTCTGTGTACAATCCCATCAGAGTGATTGCACCTTCCCTATTCCTGAGTTCCACTCAAATGGACTCAATGTCTGACCCATCCATTATGTCTTCCCTGAGTGCAGCTGTGATATTGTTCCTGATTAGTAGCACAACTCCACCACCTCTTATATAAGGTTTAATTAATTACTATGCAGTTTTCAGGCGGTGTAAAAATTTCCTGCTCAGAGCAATGGTTAGTTTGCACAGTTGTAAAAAAAAATAGAGGGAACGTTGGTTAGGAGCAAAAAGCAACAAAAATATAGTGAAGATTATTCAGCAAAAGCAATTAGCACTTTTATAGAGCCTTTAACATATCAAATGCTTATATCAACCCAAATGCTTCCCAGCCATGTTATCAAATAAAATTTGACATCAAGCAATATGAGGAGGTATTAGGGGCAATTATCAGAAGCTTGATCAAAGAAGAAAACTGTGAGGAATGTAGTGAGGAATGGGAGGAATCTTTTCATATTAGCTTTCCCAACAGTTGTCACTGATTCTTAACTGGTAGAAATGCTGTTTCAGATCAAATTCAAATATAAAATGTTTGATTGAAGTGAGCTTCCTCAAATCACAAGAACTTAAACATATAGAAAGCATTCAGGCATCAGTCACATCTCAGTTATGTTCCTCTCCCGGTCAGAAGCTAGTCAGATCTGTTTTATTTTATTGCCAGACTTTTTTCTACTCCCTGATGAATTAGGAATCAATTCAAATTTGAAAATGACTTTGAAGTTCTGCTTCCATAGAAGTGACCTTAACATGTTAAGCAGCATCAGTAATGAACATTGATCAGCCCTGAATATCCATGGATTTGGCTGCGCTGGCTTCATAATGCTTCTCCTCCCCAGTTGATTTAGAGATTAAATCACTTCCTATAAAATCAGTAATGAAAGCCAGATGCCATTTCAAAGCTCAATGTGATATTTCTCAGTGAGCCCCATCTTGTCTAAAGCATCAGCTTTTGAGAACCTTCAATGTTTTCCTGAAAAGATTTGTTTCAGCTGATTAATTCATGATAACAAGTAATATTATAGACAACAAGATAGCATTGAGTTATTTATTTTTCTATATTTTATGTTTTGAAAATTATTTTAAGGTAATTTAAGAATAAATAACCTGGCCTTTAGGGACTCCATGCAAGATACTTAATCCAAGAAAATATGCTAGGATAATTTAATTTTGAGAGGAAGACATTAACTGTACAGTCAGCTCTTTCTGATCCCACCCAACATATGACTCAAGTAATCATTATTTAAGTGTGAACCTGAAGTTAGTGTGCCATTCACTGATCAGATGATATTCACGTGTCATACAGAAAATTTTGCAACACAGAAGGAGACTAATCATTTCAAGATTAAAAGGCAAGAAAATGTGGATGCTGACAGTATGAAATAAAAACAGAAAATGCTGCATATGCTCAGAAACTTAAATGGCATCTTTAGTGAGAGAAACAGCATTAATATTTTGAGTCAATGATCTTCATAAAAAAGTAGTCTTTGTTGTCAGTGTAGATACTGAAAAAATGCTATTATCTCTGTTTGCGTCTCTGTGGGTGCTGCCTGCCTTAGTGGATATTTCAATATTCTCTGTTTTTATCAGACCAGACCTATATTCTGGGTTCTCTTGAAAATTGATTCACTAATTGCCACTTATCAAGACTTAACAAATTATTTTCTAAAGTTTCTCATCCATTTAATTATCTTCTTCTCTTTTAAGTCAACTAGTCAGCGCAATGTCAATCCGTTTCAAGTAAGGGCTGAGAAGTGGCAGATGGAGTTTAACCCAGGTAAATGTGAGGTGTTGCATCTTTGTCGGGCAAATGCAAGGAGACAGTACACTGTTAAGGGCAAGAATGCAGAGAGATCTTGGGATTCAAGGTCATAGCGCCTTGAAAGTGGCTACACGAGTCGATATGGTGGTTAAGAAGGCAAACGGATTGCTTGCTTTTCCTGCTCAAGGCATTGAGCTCAAAATTTAACATAGAAACATAGAAATCCTACAGCACAATACAGGCCTTTCAGCCCACAATGCTGTGCCGAACATGTATTTATTTTAGAAATTACCTAGGGTTATCCATGGCCCTCTATTTTTCTAAGCTCCATGTACCTATCCAGGAGTCTCTTAAAAGACTCTATCATATCCGCCTCCACCACAATTGCCGGCAGCCCATTCCACGCACTCAACACTTTCTGCGTAAAAAACATACCCCTGACATCACTTCTGTACCTACTTCCAAGCACCTTAAAGCTGTGCCCTCTTGCGTTAGCCATTTCAGCCCGGGGGAAAAGCCACTGACTAACCATTTCAGTTACCACTGAAAAGCTCTCAGTTGACGGATCCTAAGCTCCAGAATGCTGATCCTGTTGCTGATTGCTGTCAAAGGCCTCAGATATTTTTATAACCACTTTGAAAGAGACCATAACCACAGCTGTGAAGATCCCTGCTGCACCCAGTGACCCTGTGATCTCTACCTCAGAGACCAATGTCAGGCTGCCTTTCAAGAGGGTGAAACCTCACATGGCGGCAGGCCCTGATGGAGTACTCGGTGAGGTTCTGAAAACTTGTGCCAACCTACTGGCAGGTGTATTCAAGGACATTTTCAACCACTCATTGCTACGGTTGGATGTTCCCACCTGCTTTAAAAGGACAACAATTGTACCAATGCCTAAGAAGAATAGTGTGAGCTGCCTTAATGACTATTGGCCAGTAGCACTCATATCTATGGTGATGAAATGCTTTGACAGGTTGGTCATGGCCAGAATTAACTCCTGCCTCAATAAGGACCTGGACCCACTGCGATTTGCCTATTGCCACAGTAGGTCAATGGCAGACACAATCTCAGTGGCTCTTCACACGGCCTTAGATCACCTGGACAATACAAACACCATTGTCAGGATGCTGTTCATTGACTATAGCTCAGTAGTTAAGGCCATCATTCCAACAGTCCTGATCAATAAGCTATGGATCCTGGGCCTCTGTAACTCCCTCCGTAATTGGATCCTCAACTTCTATATTTGATTAAGAGATTGAGGAGATTTGGTTTGTCACCTAAAGCACTCAAGGACATCTATAGATGTACCATGGAGAGCATTCTGACAGGCTGCATCACTGTCTGGTATGAGGGGTGGCTACTGCACAGGATTGAAAGAAGCTACAGAAAGCTGTAAAATTAGTCAGCTCCATCTTGGTTATTAACCTCCGTAGTATCCAAAATATCTTCAAGGAGTGTTGCATTAGAAAGGCGGCGTCCATCAATAAAGGCCCCCTTCACCCATGAAATGCTCTCTTTTCTTTGTTACTATTAGGAAAGAGGTTCAAAAGCCTGAAGGCACACACTCAGTGATTCAGGAACAGTTTCTTCCTATTTACCATCTGATTCCTAAATGGGCATTGACCCTATGAACAGTACCTCACTTTTATTATTTCAGTTTTTGCATGATATTTAACTTAACTCTTTAATATACATATATACTTACTGTAAATGATTTACTTATTTATTGTTTTTTCTATATCATCATGTACTGCTGCTGTTAAATTAACAAATTTCACAACATGTGCTGGTAATATTAAACGTGATATTTGCTTCTTGGGTCGGAGAAGGGCCTCTTGTTTTTTTCCAGGCTTAGCTTTCTAAACACAGCAGATGACACTTATAAAGATCAAACAGTTGTAAATTAAACTTCCAATTAATCTTCTTTGTTTATCTTCTGGTTGTAATTGGGAACTAGTCTTCAGTTCTTCGAATGTAAATGGAAAACACTAATCAGCATGAAGTAGAAAAACCGAGTTTTGTAAGCAAACTCTGTCTATGGAAAGCTGGATGTTGGATCAGTGCATTTGGCTTATTGCAGCTCAAGAGGTGGCTATAAGACAATGGGTTATTTCATTTGGCTTGTTTCAACATAGACAATGCTTGCTAAATTGTTTAGTTGTAGATATGGACAATTAAATACACCATGGAGAATAAACAGGGAAGTGTCCTATCTTTGAAGAGTGGGTAGTTGCAGTATAACCTCTTTTTAGTGAGGGTAATCATGGTTGCTTCTATCCAATAGGGTTTGAGTTTAGAACTTTGTGGTCAGCAAAGCCAATACAATCTCAAAATGTTTCTGATATACAAGAAACTTTTAAACGTAGTTCAAGTAAACCTACCAAAAATACAAGATTTATTTAATAGAAAGACAAATAAAAGAAGCATTTAAATTAAAAACATTTATATTGAAACATAAATTCCTAAAAAAATTGAAATATTGAGATATGAAAACTACTTAGCTGTACCTATGTTTTTGTTCAATATTAGTGATCCTATTCAAGTGCATCCATGCCCCTGCCTAGTATATTTGTGCTTTACCACTAGAATAAGTGCCATGGCCAGCAGTAATGTGGGAAATCAGATGTAAATATGCCCATTGTCTCATAGACAGATTTTCCTTTATGGTTTTCTTTGATGCAATCTTCTATCACTCCTTCCAGCTGCTATCTTCAGGAACTATACTATCCTTCCCATAGATGTCATTCTGAGACCAACCCTTTAACTTGATTGTTTCTATGACTTCCCACACCTCAACCATTGACCCCAGTAATACCCATCCAGATCCAGAGACCTAACCTTTAGGTTGTCACTGACTTCCCCATCTCAATACACCTGCATGCAGGTCAGAAGTGAGTGGAGAGCAAGAAGATGGTTGCTAACAATTCTCTCCGAAAATTGTCTCTCCGAAACGACCAGAAAGACAGATGAAATGACAACTTAGCATTTAGAGTAACGCTATTACAGTGCCAGCAACTCAGGTTCAACACCACTGCTATCTGTAAGGAGTTTGCACGTTCTCCCCATGGCCATATGGTTTTCCAGTTTCCTCTCACTTTCCAAAGACAAAACAGTTATTAGTTAAATGTTCTTATGGGTGTAATTGGGCAACATGGGCTCATTGTGCCTGTTACCATGCTGTATCTCTAAATAAAAATAATATCCGGGAAAAGGATCATATTCTATTAAAATATTCTCCCAGTTCAAAAAACTTATATGACTAAATTTATGAAATAATTTCAGTAAAATCTCTCAGACTTTTGAATTGCTCTTTCAAATCATGTCTCCATTTCCAATTAGCTGAAGAAGCCCCTTGCCAAGAAATTGCATGGTGCCTGTTTGGATAGATTAAACTGTCGGCACACAGGGGCTAATGAAACTTTTGTACTGGATCTCATTATTGAAAATTTCTGTAATATGATCGTCACGTTTTGTGCATTACTGAATAGGCCTTCCAATATAAATCACCTTTCCTGTGCACACTCACTCTTGTAGAGCACACAAAAATGGTAAAATCTATGGTCCAGTTTAGCAGATTGGTTATGGGGGGAGAAAGCCCTGGAGGTGGGAGGGCTGAGGTTAGTGTCAGGGATTCACAGTCAGAAGGGGTCAAGCTAAGGTGAAGAGTAGGAGTGGGTATTGGTCTTATGGGTGATAAGTTAAGGGTCATTGTCTGACCAACCGATATTGGCAAGTCTGGGTGACAGTTTCCAAGTAGAAATGATGCGAGAAATACCAAAAAAAAAATTTGAAGGAAATTATATCAGGATTGCAATGGACACATTTAACAACAAGGATGCAGATTTGGAAAGTTTACCCCCTCTCTGCCTAAGACCAAAGCAAGTTTCAATCTTGCAATAAAGGTCTGCTGCAGTGGTCATGCTTTTGAAGCAGCTCAATTTTGATGTTCTGCTACAACAAAAATCCCAACAAAAATCTGGAAATGCATTCCTGGGACAATAATAAAATTACATGAAGTGGCACACATAGGGTTAAAAGGCTTATTCCAATGTATGACTATGACTCCATAACAAATCTGTTGCATGTTACCACAGATCATCAGAATTCTTTCACACGATCACTTGCAGTAAGGGTTACAGGACAATAACTCTGGACAGGAATCATGACCAATCTCCTCTTTAGCCAGTGCAGTAGTTCAGTCTCTTCTTTAGCCAAGAAATGGATCCTGAACTTCCTCACCTTGAGATGTCAGTATGTGAGGACTGGGAATAACATCTTCTCCTCACTGACAATCAACACTAGTACACCTCAAGGGTATGTGCTTAGCCCACTGCTGTACTCTCTCTGCACCCACAATTGTGTGGCTAGGCACAGCTCAAATGCCATCTATAACTTTGCCAATGACATAACTATTGTTGGCAGAATTTCAGATGGGGACAAGGAGGGTACAGGAGCAAGATAGATCACCTCTTTGAGTGGTGTTGCAACAAAAACCTTGCACTAATGTCAGTAAAACCAAGGAGTTGATTGTGGACTTCAGGAATGGGAAATCAAGGGAACACACACTAGTCCACATTGAGAGATCAGAAGCCGAAAAGGCGAGCAGTTTCAAGTTCCTGAAGATCTATCCTGGGTCCAACATCTTGATACAATTACAAAGAAACACTACAGTGGCTATATTCATTTGGAGTTTGGGGAGACTCTGTATGTCATTAAAGACACTCGGAAACTTCTACTGATGTATGTGGAGAACATTCTAACTGGTTGCATCACCCTCTGGTATGGAGGGGCCACTGTACAGGATCAGAAAAAGCTGTTGAAAGTTGTAAACTTAGTTAGCTCCACATAGGCACTAGCCTCCCCAGCATTGATGCCTTAAGTAGGTGACGTCCATCATCAAGGACCCCCAGCACTCAGGACATGCCCTCATCTCATTGCTACCATCAAGGAGGATGTACAGGAGCCTGAAGACACACACGCAACACTTTAGAAACAGCTTCTTCCCCACCTCCCACCCCACCGTCACCAGATTTCTGAATGGACCATGAATTGATCAACACTACCTCAATTTTTTTTTCTCTCTTTATTGCACTACTTTTTTAATTTAATTTTTTTAACATACACTTATTCTAGTTTATAGTTTTTTTATTATTATGTATTGCAATGTACTGGTGCCACCAAACAATAAATTTCATGACATATGTCAATGATAATAAACCTGATTCTGATTCTGCAGTATTATAGAGGCCAAATAGGAAACCATGTGTGTCCCTATATAGATTAATTAATTCAGCACAGATAAGATCTGAAACAACATTACTATTTTCCAGATGGCTTGAATCAGCAACTCGATGTTGGACTGGCACTCCATTCACTATGCTAAATGTCCACTTTTGCCACCAGTCATGAACTACGCTATAGAAAGCTTTAGTTGCTCATTAAGACAGCTTTCACAAACCCATTCCCTCTAAAACAGAGGTTGCCAGCCTGGGCTCCATGGATCCCTTGCTTCATTGTATTGGCCCATGACATAAAAAGGGCTGGGAACTTCTCCTCGAAACAGTTCAAAGCAGTAGACACTGGGCAACCTCTACAAATGCCCTTTCAACTCATATGCCATCCTGACTAGGAGGTATATCAGTTTCGTTATCATTCAGACAAAGTTTTGGAACTTCATATTTATTAACACTGTGGAATGTAACTTCCCTCACAGAACTCAGCAGTTGAAGTGGGTGGTTCAACTCCGACTACCCAAAGGCAATTCAGCATAGGCAGTAAAGGCTGGCATTATCAGCAGAAATGATTGTTAAAAAAGATACCTCTGTTGAGTGTTTGCAAAAGAGGGAGATGGCCCCATCTGCAATTTCCTAATTTGGAATTTAGCCCTCTGGTGATATGATGCTTGGGAACTTCAGCTTCTCTTCTACTGCCTGTACTGTTTTCTGAGTGTTCCGTTTAAATAAAATTGTTTGGTTTTGTTTACTTGATACTGCATAATTAGGTTACCAGTTATGTATTGTATCCAAGAGAGGAGCCCTGAATTGAGTTGAACTCCTTGAAAGTCTATAGCAAAGTAGTTATCAATAAACTTATCAATGTGAACTTGTGAAGCTGCAATCAAACTGTTAGCCTCCATCTCTCAAGGACCGAAGTGAAACTTATTTGGCCAAACACTGTATGGTGAGTCATCTTTGAATCACTGCTAGAGAATTTTACATGCAATATCCTATCATGAAACATTCCCCTAAGTGTTATTAGCAACAATATTCCAAACATCTGGAATGTACTTCTGATGATCTGAGTCCAAATCAGACCTAATTTCAGAATGTCTACATGTATTCTAACAATCCATACATGAAAAAGAAGCATGAATTCTGATAACAACTGTTTTCATCAGTGGAACTATCAGCAAACTTCATCAAAGGAAGAGGAAATTAAAAAGAACAGGGCTACACTTCTTGAAAAGCAAACAAAGAGCCTGCAGATACTTGGAATCTCAAATAAAATCAGAAAATACTGGATGCACTTAGCAGCTCAACAGGTTATATAAAACACATTCAATCTCCAGCTTCTTCTGAAGTCTGAGAAAGCTCCATCAATCTGGTGCATTAACTCTGTTTCTTCTTCCACATCTGCTGACCTACTGGGTATTTCCAATGTTTTCTGCTGATAATCCACATCATTTTAATCTAAAGCACGTAGGGTGAGTAAATTTATATAAGCATCCCTATACGTGTAGACATAAATATTGATTTATGCCCTCCTCAGAGCCCTTACGTTTTGGGATCCATTTCAACCTTTAAGGTTTGTTGGCAAAACTTAAGGATGTATAACAAAGAAACTTCAGGATGTCCAACTACAAACCTAGATGGTATCACTTTCCTCCGTGCTAAATGCCAAACAGAAAAATATATTGAGTATTGAAAAACCAATTACCATCCCTCCCAGATTTATTTTCCAGACTTCTGGATCCTATTAAAGTGTAGTTTTGGATGCTAGCAGCTGCCTTTTTGGAGAAAACTGGCACTACTATAGCCTAACCCAGGTGGAGATATGTGGCTTCAAATAAATATACTATCTCCATTTTACCACCTTTATCACTTCTCACTACTTTCGCTCCCTTGCCAAAGTATGCTCACTCTCTATGAGCTATTGCACTGCACAGCAATATATAAAAGCTGACCAGTCATGCAAGAATTATCCACCAGCAGTGGGATGAGGTCATGTAAGCAATAAAACAAGAAATAAAATGGCAAGAGCTTGTCTGAGGGGATGGCTTCAGAACAAATCAGTCCACTCCCCTGCCTCAACGCCCAGATTTCAGAACTACACATTCCTTCTGTTACAAAATGAAATAAAATTCAGATCTGAATCTAAATAACAATATGACAACCTCAAGCACAGACTTTGGCCCAGGGTAAAGAGATTTATGCAGAGCCTCAGCATTTCCCTAAATGGTGATGTGCACAATCTACTATTGGGTGGCAGAGAGCGGGATCCATCACTTTAAAAATAACACATTTACATATAAGCTTGCTCATGGTCACAAATTCCAAGAGTTGTAAATTCCTTCCACAATCAAGCTCAAACAGCTTAATATTTTTTTAAAAACTTGATTTCTCTCTGGTTTTATTTTTCATTAGTTACACATGACAACTGAGTTCTACAGGCACTTGCTGTTGTCTATTCAGAGGTCCCAAAACCCATGAGGCACAGTCACCCTTGGATGGTATTAACTAATGATCTCAAACACGGACTCCATTAATGTGTCACAAACACGAGAAAATCTTGAGCCTTGATGAAGGGGTTCAGCTGGCAAAGTCGACTGTTTACCCATTTCCATAGGTGCTGCGTGGCATGCCGAGTTCCTCCGCCATTTTGAGTGTATTGCTCATTACTGTCTGTATGGCTATCAAAAGGATATTCAATGGGACTAATAGATTCGGACAACAAATGCCAGTCGGTAATATACCAGTTGCAAATACCTTCTGCCATCTACACCAATAACCTCATTGTCTCTGTTTGGTCCACTTGCTTAAAGGGACCAAGTTGTACTTTTTTCTCCCCATGACCTATTTCAACAGGATTCTCTCCATCTCTGTATTGTGTCAATGCCCACCCATCAGACCTCAGCTTACTCAGCTTTCCAGCCTGCAGTCCAAAGCTTTGGGCCAATTGAATTAAGGGGATGCCACTCTCAGAAAACTGTCCCTGTCAGTTCATTTGGATATGGCCCAAGTGCAGAGAGAGGGACACTGAAGCGGGTCAATAGTTCACAAATTTTAATGCAAACAGAGTTTTTTAAGGGATAGGAATGCAATAAATGCTAGGCCAAACAGGGCTGTTAACTAAAGCTCTCAAACACAAAACTAGATGTCAACACCATGGCTGAAATGAATATCTAAATATAAAACAAATATTGCTAGTCTTCAGTGTCAGTCGAATCGATGGTCCACTTTCTCAGACAATGATAGCAGGCAGCATAACATTCCTGTGTTTTGCTCAAGTCTTAACATATGCTACAATGAGAAAAAGGGAGTTAAATAATGGAATAATAATTAGCTGACACATGCACATTCACAAGTGCAATGGCCGAATCTGCTGTGCTGCCAAGTCGGAGGTTGTGACAGTCCCTATGGGACATTAGCAAATAAAATTGAGTGACAGATTTCATATTGACTGAGGGTTCAGAGCAATTGCATCTCTGCTATTTTCTGGTGGAGTCTACCAGAATTCAGATCAGGCCAGGTAGCATACCTGGATATAAATTATTCATCTTTGGAAGTCATCAAAACAATGTCTCTTAACTTGATACCCCTATACCATCACTTTCCAATAGGTATCATTGAATAAATGTAGTTGTAACTAATTTTTCCCATTGAGATTTAAAAATGTGGTTCTAGGATCTGTGTACTTCTGTCAAGAATAGCATTCATCAGATATTCCTATTTCTTCTTAAAAATAAGTTTCTGTGGCATATCCAGGTATTAAAGCTGACCAGTCATGCAAGAAATATCCACCAGCAGTGGGATGAGGTCATAATTGATATTCTTGATGTTCCTTTCACAGTGTTCTGGACTCAAACCTGGTTACCCAATCAGAACATAATAAAGCCTGACCGGTTGGGTAGCTCTGCTCATAAACCATTTAGTCCAGGTGGGATATAGCCATGCTATGAAGCCAGCAAGTAAGACAGACAAAGAGTGGGAGGAAAGTAAGGGAGGGAGGAAAGATATGTGTGACAGAAAAAACGGATGGAAAGATAGGGTATATGAGAAGACAGAAATGGAGATGGAAAGAGGAAGGGGAGGGGATGGAGAGAAGTGGGAACACAGAAAGATAACAGTTGATTAGAGTAAAGTAATCTGGTCTGGGTTGGGTTGAGTTAATTAGAATACAAAAAACAAGAATGTAATTCTAAGGCTTTATAAGGCATTGGTCAGATCACATATGGAGTTTAGAATGAAGGAGGATCTTGTTGAAACCTACTGAATATTGAAAGGCCTGGATAGACTCGAGGTGGAGAGGGTGTTTCCAGTAGCAGAAGAGTCTAGGACCTGATTGCACAGCTTCGGGATAACAGAATGTCCTTTAGACTAGAGATGAGGAGGCATTGCTTCAGTGAGAAGGTGATGAATTTGTGGATGATAGATAACAGTGGATGCAAAGTCAATAGTATATTTAAAGCAGAGGCTCTTAGTTCTTAATTAGGAAGGGTGTCCAAGATCATGGGGAGAAGGCAGGAAAATGGACTGAGAGGGAATGTTCAAATGATGGAGTAAACTCAGTGGGCCAAATAGCCCAATTTGGCTCCTATGTCTTAATCGTCTTATGGTCTGATGGATCTAGGAGGGTTCAGGCTCTACACCGAGGCAGGCCTCAATTCTAGAAAAGTTGCTCCATTTTTGGACCCTGTGTGGATGAAGGAACAGTGGTGTATTTTCTACAGGATGATCACAACTAGGAGGTGGTGGCTTTCCTTCCCCATTTTTTATAAGTTGTAGAGGAGCATAATTTTTGGGAGGTGTTTTTGAAGAAGATTTGGCTAGTTACTACTGTATCATCTGTGAATGGGGTGCCCACTGAGCAGCAGCTTTTCCTGGATGGTGGCAAGCTTCTAAGATGTTGTAGCTGCACCACTGAACCAACTGGAAAGCATTCTATTTCCTGTAAATGATGGAATAATTTTAAGGTGTCAGAAGTTTGACACACTTGATTCTGATATTAATTTATTCAAGTTCAGGTTTGTTTTTTTCCAACCATACACATGTATACAGCTAAATGAAACGATGTTCCTCAGGGACCAAAGTACAAAACACAGTATATGTATCACATACAGCACATAAAATAATACTAACACAATAATGTTAACAGATCAAAAAGAAGTATTATGTAGATCTATAAGTTGATACAAATTCATATATATACATATAGCTAAATCAGTTATATTCCATCCAGTTACTGTCATAGACCTAAGTTTGCTGGCTTGTATGATGTTTCTTGTGACTGGAACTCTCACATTAACCATCATTGCTATTTTATAACATTCCACATGATAAGCTGACAGACCATTTCATCATTTATGGCTCTCCACAAATAACATTGAGACATTGGTCCCACAGAGTGCGAATTTATAGTATGTCTCTCCTTAAATGAAGATAGATTAATTCTCAAGTATATGCTAAATCTATTGTTTCACCCTTCTAGTAATTTTCATTCCTCATGACTGTCTCCCTGTTAGAAAAGAGGTAAGACTTCCATTACGATAGCGTCTTTCATGAAATCAGATGTAATGTTAAAAAATATAGCAGTCAATTTGCATGTAACAAAATCAAACTTGGCAATAATGATTGGCTAACCTGGTTTAATAATATGGACTGATGAATTAGATAGCTAGATGAATATTTTATTGATCCCAAAGGAAAGTACAGTGTCACAGTAGCATTACAATTGCACATATATACAAATATTAGAAGAGAAGTACGAAAGAATAAAAAATAAGTTAAAATAAGTCAAACAGTCTAACAGGAGGGAGTCATCACTTTCCCAGCTATAGGTTGACTCATTATAGAGTCTAAGGTCTAATACAAGAATGACCCCATATAGCGCTCTTTGGAGCAGTGCAGTTGTCTTAGTCTACTTCTAAAAGTGCTCTTCTGTTCAACCCAGGTGGCATGCAGAGGGTGAGAAACATTGTCCAGAATTAGCAAGATTTTCCATAGGGTGCTTTGTTCTACCACTGCCTCCAGTATGTCTGGTATGACACCTATGTTAGAGCCAGTCTTTCTAATCAGTTTATTGATCCTGTTGGCATCACCCCTGTTGAAGCCATTGCCCCAGCACACCACCACGTAGAAGATTGTGCTGGTGACAACAGATAGGTTGAACATGTGAAGGAGAGGCCTGCATACTCCAAAGGACCTCAATCTCTGTAGGACATAGAGATGTCTTTGGCCCTTCTTGTACACAGCCTCTGTGTTGGGGCTCCACTCAAGTCTGTCATTCAGGTGCATCCCTAGGTACTTGTAGATCTTCACCACATCTACATCCTCGCCATCAATAGTAACAACTTAGTCTTCTTAAAGTCCATCTCCATCTCCTATGTCTTACTGATGTTGAATTGCAGATGATTCAGTTTGCATCATTTGGCAAAGTCCTCCACCAGGGCTCTGTATTCATTTTCCCTGCACCCCCCCCCCCCCACCAACCACCTGTCTTCCCTTTATACACCCAACTATTGCTGAATCATCAGAGAATTTCTGCAGATGACCTGATTCAGTGTTATATCTAAAGTCCAAGGCATACAAGGTAAACAGGAAGGGAGTCAATACAGTCCCCTGTGGGGCCCCAGTGCTGCTTATAGCCATGTCTGACACACAGCTCTGAAGCCACACAAATTGTGGTCTGCCAGTCAGGTAATCAATTATCCAAGATACAATTGAATCCCATTCAGATATGTCCATACATGGCCTCCTCTACTGCCATGACGAGGCCAAACTCAGTTTGGAGGAGCAACACCTCATATACCCTCTGGGTAGTCTCCAGCCCCTTGGCATGAACGTCGAATTCTCCAACTTCTGGTAATTCCCTCCCCCTCCCTTCCCCCATCCCAGTTTCACTCTGCCTCCTCCTCCAGCTGCCCTATCACCTCTCTCATGATTCTGCCTTCTACTACTTCCCATAATGCTTTCCCCTTACATTCCTTCCTTACTTCTCCTGCCTATCCCCTCCCTGCTTCCCCTCCCCCACCCCTTGATCTTTCCTCTGATTTGTTTTTCACCAGGCACCTACCAGCCTTTTTCCTACCTGCCCCAAATTCTTTATGGGGCCCCTGCCCCCTTCTTCTTCAGTCCTGACGAAGGGTCTCAGCCCAAAACGTTGACTGCTCATTTTCACCAGGAATCTCATCTGCTAGTCTTCAAAACAATGCCATAGTATATTTTGCATTCACCGTGAAACCAAATGGAAAACTTGGTTTAACATCTCATTTGAAAATTCTCACCTCCAACTGTACAGCAGCCCATTTCTACTGCATAAACCTACAAAATTATGGTACAGAAGATAGGGTGGGGCCTCCAAGCTGAAGTTAACTTCTTGTCGAACTTTAAGTTGTGCAAAGGCCAATGCATCATCTATTTCAACTTTGCAAATATGAAAGTCAAAATATTTATTTCTAAGTGCTTATTTATTGATAATCATCCAGCTATCTAGGTGATTCCTTGCAATGAACTGGACAGTCTTGCTTGAAACCTAAGGAGCTTCACAAGCTACAATATGTCCTACCCATCACGAACGGGCAGTATTATTCACGTTTATCTCTGCCTTATACTGTAATTAGGTTCCTAATAAAGGAACGCTGTTGTCCAAGTCATCCATGCCAGTTTCCTGATCTCCAAAACTCTATGTCATCCAAAAGCCCATGAACTTATCTTACCCCTCATTAAGCTACATACTGAATTCCACCATCTATGGGCTCAGTGGTGCATCAAATTTCATCAACTAGAGCAAGAATTCCCAAAGAATATTTGTAATGAAGACTTATTCAGAGACAGCAAGTGAGCAATTAGCATATTTTGAGTAGCTTTGTAGTCACCAAATGCCAAAACTTGGTGACTCCAAGGTTACATCTATTTGGTGGAAATCAGTAAAAGATGATGACAGTGATTGTTGGCTCATTTAATCATTGAAATCCTGAAAGGATCACCAATGGCTTTGTCCCAGGGCTGAAATGGTTGCCACAAGAGGACACAGGTTTAAGGTGCTGGGGAGTAGGTACAGAGGAGATGTCAGGGGTAAGTTTTTTACTCAGAGAGTGGTGAGTCCATGGAATGGGCCGCCGGCAACGGAGCTGGAGGTGGATGCAATAGGGTCTTTTAAGAGACTTTTAGATAGGTACATGGAGCTTAGTGAAATAGAGGGCTATATGCAAGCCTAGTAATTTCTAAGGTAGGGACATGTTCGGCACAACTTTGTGGGCTGAAGGGCCTGTATTGTGCTGTAGGTTTTCTATGTTTCTATATAATGTACCTTGCATTTACACATATTATTGATAGATTATAAGATTTTTGTTTTTCAAATCTAATGATAAGTTGCATGGTTTAGCTCTTCAGGAAACACTTGGCCCATTAATCTGAAGAACACCACCAAGACAGAGGTGAATTGGAAGTTTACTAGGACTCTCCAATGTCCCATTCACATCTGGCACTATACAGGGGAAAAAATCGTACCAAAATCTTTGTCCTCAATTACAAATTCAACTGCTTCAGGTTTACCTAATCAATCCAAAAATATCACATCACTGACTGTTGTGCAAGCCAACTCACTAACTCAGTCACTGCTAATAAAGACCTCAGTCATCACAACTCAACACCCCGTAATGTTTCCTTACTGGCCTTCTACTTGCTCTCTTCCTCCTCACCTTTAATCACCCACCAAATTCCTTTTTGGCTGTTACTTTGCTGATCTTTGCTAACATGTTCAAGACCGCCATTCTCCTTTGTGAAGTACCTTATGTTGCGTTCTAGTTCGAATCCACAATATAAATGCAAATTGTTGTTTCTGTCATTGAATGGCTCACTGCTTCACTGGGCAGCAGATTTATCAGCTGAGCCATTCAGATAAGCGATTTGCAAATATTTACAGGCCTATTCCATTATTCTCTTAGGGATAGTTGGAAAACTGGGACAAATTCTCACTCCAATCTTGTTAGTGAGCAGTAGAGAATACCAGTGGTGCTTCTAAACCATCAACTAATTCCACTGATACCATGAAAGGCAGTTCTCCCACCACAGACTAATTAGTTGCTTAATGAGAGAAACCATAAAGCTAAAGGAAGGAAAAATATTACTACTAATAATGTTAAATGCTGCAGCTGCCATTGCTGCGATGTAATATACACACAGGAATAGAAGCTGTTGTGGTCTTCTGTTGCTGTGACCCATCCACTTCAAGGTTCTACATGTTGTGCATTTTGAGGTTCTCTTCTGCATGCCCCTGTTGTGACATGGAGTCCTAGGGAAGCACAGCACAGAAACAGGACCTTTGGTCCACCTAGTCCAAGCCTACACCTATTGACCTGCACTGGGACCATAGCCCTCAATACCCCTAATATCCATGTATCTGTCCAAACTTCTCTTAAATGTCAAAACCGAGCTTGCCTGCACCACTTGTGCTGGCAGCACATTCCATGCTCTTACAACCTTCTGAGTGAAGAAGTTTCCCCTCATCTACCCCTTAAACTTCTCACCCTTAAGGCATGACCTCTGGTTGTAGTCCCACCCACTGTCAGTGGAAAAAGCCTGCTTGCATCTACTCTATCTATACCCCTCATGATTTTTTATACCTCTACGAAATCTCCTCTCAGCCTTCTACGTCCTAATGAATACAGAACTAACCCATTCAACCTTTCCTTATAACTTGGGTCCTCCAGACCAGGCAACATCTTTGTAAATTCTTTCTGCACTCTTTCAACCTTGTTTACATCTTTCCTGGAGGTAGGTGACAAAAACTGCACACAGCACTCCATGTTAGGCCTCACCAATGTCTTATACAACTTCAACATAACATCCCATGTCCTGTACTCAATACATTGATTTATAAGGGCCACATGGTTATGATTATTTGAGTTACTGTTGCCTTCCTGTCAACTTGAAACAGTCCGGCCATTCTCCTCAGATCATTCTCATTAACAAGGCGTTTTTTCCCACAGAACTGCCACTCACTGCATGTTTTTAATTCCTCACACCATTCTGTTCTCTCCAGAGACAGTTTTGCATGAAAATCCCAGGAGATTAGCAGTTTCTGAGATACTCAATCCATCCCGTTTGGCACCAACAATCATTCCACAGTCAAAGTCATTTCAATCACACTTCTTCCCTTTTCTGATGTATGGTCTGAGCAACAACTGAACCTCTTGACCATATATGAATGCATTTAAGCATTGAGTAAATTCCACACGATTGGCTGAGTAGATAGTTGCATTAGCGAGCAGATGTACAGGTGCATCTAAAAAATGGCCATTGACTGTATTATTACAGCCAACAAAGGCAGTCTAATGTTTGGTAGGAATGTTTGATTGACACATGTCAATCTTACACCAGAAAAGAAACATATTATCATGTAATCCAAGCAGGAGAAATGACTTCCCATTTTCACCCCAGAACCATGAGTCTACCAGGTAGACATGAGATGGAATCAGATTTGTTTCAAGAAAAGATAGCTGAGAGGTTATTAATAAAAATCATTTGCAGTAAAGGCACACTTTGGCAAAGTATTTCAATAAAACATGTAATAAGAATATAAAAAGTATGAGCAGGAGTCAGCTAATTGGCCCATTGACTCTACTCCGTCATTCAACAAGATCATGGCTGATCTAGGAACAGACTCAGCTTCACCTACCTGCCTTCTCCTCATAACTCTTGATTCCCCTGCTATGCAAAAATTTGTCTCATTATTCCTTATTTAATGAGGTAGCCCCAACTGCTTCCCTGGGCAGAGAATTACAGATTCACTACTCTCTGGAAAAAGGAGTTTCTTCTCATCTTTATTCTAAATCTATTCCCCCTATGTTGAGGCTGTATCCCCTAGTTCTCGGGACACTCACCAGAGCCATTGAGAAAATGAGGAAATGCCAACCGCTAGACATGGAATGACGTGGAAGGAGCTTACCTCATCTTCAGAACAATGTGCATGAGCTTCCATTTAATCTTCAAACAAGAGTTCAAGCAAGTATTTGATTTTCAACCCCTGCCCATTTCCATAGAACATTACAGCACAGAAACAGGCCTTTTGGCCCTTCTTGGCTGTGCCTTTCATTCCCTTTATATTTTGCTTTTGATCGAGCTATCTCTTCAATCTGTATGAACAAAGTTAAATGATACTTCTTGCATGTGAATGACCAAATGAAATTGCAATATTGAGCTGCTACAGAGTAGTAGATTTGTGTCGATGGTTCCAGAGAATTCGACTTACTTCTCTGTAGATTTTATTTCCCCAGAGTCAAAGTAAACTCATTGCTTTAAGATTATCGCATCTTTCAAGATCTCAGGAGATTCTTAAGTGCTTAAAACCAATGCAGTACTTTAAAAATGTAGTCAGTATTGTAACTTAAGAAAGGTGATGGACATTTTTCACATCAATGTCCCATAACCCATAACTTGTCAATGACCAGATGATCTATCTTTAGTTGTTTGTGAATTTATAAGAGTACGTTTCTAGGTAGTTCAACCAGTGTTCCTGTTGAAATCCCTTCTTAGCTGTCTGAAAAGCAATTTTGATAGAGATCTGTTTTGTCAGCTAGTCCTCTGGCATGGTGACAACAAATGACGTAATGTGACATCAGGAGGGTAGAAAAAGGAGAACTGTTTTCTTCAAACTGCAACAAAAGTGTGGATGTTTCATACACTTTGTTTAAAACCATGTCTCATGTCTGGTACAAGATTATCGAAAGGGTTCTGACTAACTTTGAACCAAATGAGGTTAGTTACCTAACTTTGCAACCACCATGTTTTAGGCAATTCAGTTCCTCTGTGTTTTTTAATATGAGCTAATGAAGCCATATCCCTGCCAGGGTGTAAACCAAGGTAAAAATACTTCAGTCTCACTGACTATAAATCTGTTTATAAAAAAGATAACCAGGCATGTGTTCAGACATGTTTTTTTCTGTGCGCCTTACTACAATCTTTGAAGAGATATTCAGTTGTCACATTGAGAGAAAACAGGCAGGAATTTTTTCCCTTAACTATTTTATTGTAATGCTAATTGGCACTGTGCCACCTCTTCAAGGAGTCCTGTGCATTAAACAAAGAATGGACATAGGAAGGGTAGCGGAGCCACAAAATGAGCTGGATCTCAAGTTCTGTTGTTAAATGTCAGACTTCAAAATGGCTGATTTATGTGTCCCAACTACAACATGGTGCTGCCTGTGGTCCATCTATTCAATGAGCTGATAAAGTACCTTGTATTTTCACCTGCATTAAATATGAAAGCTACAAAAATGTATCCATGATTTTGGATTCTTGGTTATGAATTTGCACAAGATCTAGTACAAGAAAAGGTTTGGAAAATATAGTGGAATGGTTTAATTTTGAAGTAGCCTCACTGCTTCAAATCACTGAAGGTGATTTTCCACTGCATTAAACTGCTGTAGAAATAATAAAGAAAATCTTACAGATTTTTAATGGACAAGTGGAGTAATACACAGATTTAAGGCTTCAGGTCAATGATCATCCATCAGAACTGTTTTTTTTTCTGAAGACTATTAAAATGAAGCATTAGGCTCATTTGTACTTGGACCTGAATGTGGCTTGGACCTCTCAGCTTATCAATATTCAGAAAACTTCTGGACTTAATAATGAGTAAGGGCATGTTCCTAACTTCTGCACAGTAGTTCACTGGTGTGGACCCCTGAAAAATCTGTCATGTATGCCATAGCCAGTCAGAAGTTCTCTATAGCACCAGTAAAAAGCAGAAAGCACTAACTCTCCTTTTGAAAATGGTAGCTCTGACACTAATTGCTTCCCACTAACTCTGTTTTTCTTTCACAGATGCACTCTGACTTGTAAAATATTACCAGAATTTTCCATTTTTATTTCAGATTTCTAGCATCCACTGTCTTTTGCTTGTGTAGGGAAAATATCTCAGTTTAGTCCTTTCACACAAAATATATTTGATTTTGAACAAAGCAACTATTATGTACGTATGTGAGCTATCTCTCTGAGTACTGAACAATCCCCAGTGCCGATTTAAGTACTTAATAGTTCCAACCATTCGCTTAATTAGATTTCTTTGTGATTGGTTGGAATTTGCATTTTTAGTTAAGGTCTGAGTAAAAAGCAGGATCCATCATACATAGCTTTTGTGTAATGAATCTGATACATATCAGGTCCTGTGACAGTTCTAGGGGAATAACGGGAATTTATCCTGGCCAATATTCCTCCCTCAATTAACCATCAAAAATGTGGATTAAGAAACTGAAATTCCACAAGAAATCCACAAGTATTCTATTACAAGTTTAGTGGAATACTGATGACCTCATAAGTAATTCAGCATTTAATTAGATAATCCCTGTATTAGTCCCTCAATGTGCATTGTTGTTGTGGGATCTTGCTGTGCACAAATATCTGTTTATTGAATTACAAAAGAGATACGTCTTTTTATAGATCAAAATAGTCATTGCAAGTGCGATGACCTAAGATTTTTCTCAGTGGTGTATAAGAGCAGTCTATGAAAATCCATTTGTTCAAATGCTTAAAGCACGATGGAGTATCTGGAATTTACTTTAGGGTAAGAAAATATTAGGCTTGTGCAATAGGTTGCCACTCAATTGGTGAAACATAGAAACATAGAAAATAGGTGCAGGAGTAGGCCATTCGGCCCTTTGAGCCTGCACCGCCATTCAGTATGATCATGGCTGATCATCCAACTCAGAACCCTGTACCTGCTTTCTCTCCATACCCTCTGATCCCTTTAGCCACAAGGGCCATATCTAACTTCCTCTGAAATATAGCCAATGAACCGGCCTCAACTGTTTCCTGTGGCAGACAATTCCACAGATTCACCACTCTCTGTGTGAAGAAGTTTTTCCTCATCTCGGTCCTAAAAGGCTTCCCCTTTATCCTTAAACTGTGACCCCTCGTTCTGGACTTCCCCAACATCGGAAACAATCTTCCTGCATCTAGCCTGTCCAATCCCTTTAGAATTTTATACATTTCAACAAGATCCCCCCTCAATCTTCTAAATTCCAGTGAGTATAAGCCTAGTCAATCCAGTCTTTCTTCATATGAAAGTCCTGCCATCCTAGGAATTAATCTGGTGAACCTTCTCTGTACTCCCTCTATGGCAAGAATGTCTTTCCTCAGATTAGGGGACCAAAACTGCACACAATATTCCACCAAGGCCTTGTACAACTGCAGTAGAACCTCCCTGCTCCTGTACTCAAATCCTTTTTGCTATGAATGCCAACATACCATTTGCCTTTTTCACCGCCTGCTGTACTTGCATGCCCACCTTCAATGACTGGTGTACAATGACACCCAGGTCTCGTTGCATCTCCCCTTTTCCTAATCGGCCACAGTTCAGATAATAATCTGTTTTCCTGTTCTTGCAACCAAAGTGGATAACCTCATATTTATCCACGTTAAATTGCATCTGCCATGAATTTGCTCACTCACCTAACCTATCCAAGTCACCCTGCATCCTCTTAGCATCCTCCTCACAGCTAACACCGCTGCCCAGCTTTGTGTCATCCGCAAACTTGGAGATGCTGCATTTAATTCCCTCATCTAAATCATTAATATATATTGTAAACAACTGGGGCCCCAGCACTGAGCCTTGCGGTACCCCACTAGTCACTGCCTGCCATTCTGAAAAGGTCCCGTTTACTCCCACTCTTTGCTTCCTGTCTGCCAACCAATTCTCTATCCACATCAATACCATACCCCCAATACTGTGTGCTTTAAGTCTGCACACTAATCTCCTGTGTGGGACCTTGTCAAAAGCCTTTTGAAAATCTAAGTATACCACATCTACTGGCTCTCCCCATCCACTCTACTAGTTACATCTTCAAAAAATTCTGTAAGATTCATCAGACATGATTTTCCTTCCACAAATCCATGTGGACTTTGTACGAAGATTTCACCTCTTTCCAAATGTGCTGTTATCACATCTTTGATAACCGACTCTAGCATTTCCCCCACCACCAATGTCAGACTAACCGGTCTATAATTCCCTGGTTTCTCTCTCCCTCCTTTTTTAAAAAGTAAGGTTACATTAGTCACCCTCCAATCCTCAGGAACTAATCCAGAATCTAAGGAGTTTTGAAAAATTATCACTAATGCATCCACTATTTCTTGGGCTACTTCCTTAAGCACTGTGGGATGCAGACCATCTGGCCCTGGGGATTTATCTGCCTTTAATCCCTTCAATTTTCCTAACACCACTTCCCTACTAACATGTATTTCCCTCAGTTCCTCCATCTCACTAGACCCTCGGTCCCTTACTATTTCCGGAAGATTATTTACGTCCTCCTTAGTGAAGACAGAACCAAAGTAGTTATTCAATTGTTCTGCCATGTCTTTGTTCCCTATAATCAATTCACCTGTTTCTAACTGTAAAGGACCTACATTTGTCTTGGCCAATCTTTTTTTTCACATATCTATAAAAGCTTTTACAGTCAGTTTTTATGTTCCCTGCCAGCTTTCTCTCATAATCTTTTTTCCCTTTCCTGATTAAGCCCTTTGTCCTCCTCTGCTGGTCTCTGAATTTCTCCCAATCCTCAGGTGTGCTGCTTTTTTTTGCTAATTTATATGTTTCATCTTTGGACTTGATACTATCCCTAATTTCCCTTATCAGCCACAGGTGCACTACCTTTCCTGGTTTATTCTTTTGCCAAACTGGGATGAACAATGAACAATGGTGAACATGGATTTGCAGTTCTTTACGGGTAAACTGCCTTGTTTGTGCCTGAGGTGAAATATGCTTCATACAAGATATCCTCTTATGGAAATCACCAACAATGTCACCTCCAACTCCTGTTTTGGTAGACCAAAAAAATCAGAAAAGGGTTTTTTTTATTACCATTAATTGGCCTGAGTTGCTCTTTATTTCTTTTTATCTGGAAGTTACAGAGATCTCCACTGACTATGGAGATTTCTATTGTGGACATAATGGACTGCAATGGACAGTACAGCTGCTAATTCACAGTATGTACAACACCCCCGGCAGGGGATGAGTTTCAATACAAAATCACTGAAACCCAATCACATCACACTTTCTTAATCAACATTATGCAAATAAAATGTAACATTTCAAAGCCACCACAGGTCACACTGAAGAATCAATCAAGAAGTTCTCGAATGAATCACAGGATGTTCTAATGCACTACTCAATGACAATTCTCTTTTGGAGCGTTGTTGGGAATTTGGATCAAGCTGTCCAGGAGATAATAGTTGATAGGCAGCCCTGGGACAATTAGTTTTTTCCTAGTGCTGGACTGGGACTTCTATCTGATGCTGAGATGCACTGGGACACTATCATGTAACCTGGGGTCATTGGGTGTTTTGGGTCTTTCAACGTCACCCCTTTTGATCCATAGCCACCCAGAGGCTCTCTCAGCAGCCTCTAAGACAGTCCTGATGGCTCTTTTCTTTACAGCCTTCGTAATGCCAGGGAGAGAGAAGGTTCTGAACAGTGAACAGCCAGCAAATCTTCTACACTCCACCTCTATAAACTTACATTGTACCCTCCAACACCGTCTCTGTCACTACTCTATCAGCTCCTGGTCTTTCATTGTACCGTCCAACACCGTCTCTGTCACTACTCTATCAGCTCCTGGTCTTTCATTGTACCCTCCAACACCGTCTCTGTCACTACTCTATCAGCTCCTGGTCTTTCATTGTACCTTCCAACACCGTCTCTGTCACTACTCTATCAGCTCCTGGTCTTTCATTGTACCTTCCAACACCGTCTCTGTCACTACTCTATCAGCTCCTGGTCTTTCATTGTACCTTCCAACACCGTCTCTGTCACTACTCTATCAGCTCCTGGTCTTTCATTGTATCTTCCAACACCGTCTCTGTCACTACTCTATCAGCTCCTGGTCTTTCATTGTACCTTCCAACACCGTCTCTGTCACTACTCTATCAGCTCCTGGTCTTTCATTGTACCGTCCAACACCGTCTCTGTCACTACTCTATCAGCTCCTGGTCTTTCATTGTACCTTCCAACACCGTCTCTGTCACTACTCTATCAGCTCCTGGTCTTTCATTGTACCTTCCAACACCGTCTCTGTCACTACTCTATCAGCTCCTGGTCTTTCATTGTACCTTCCAACACCGTCTCTGTCACTACTCTATCAGCTCCTGGTCTTTCATTGTACCTTCCAACACCGTCTCTGTCACTACTCTATCAGCTCCTGGTCTTTCATTGTACCGTCCAACACCGTCTCTGTCACTACTCTATCAGCTCCTGGTCTTTCATTGTACCTTCCAACACCGTCTCTGTCACTACTCTATCAGCTCCTGGTCTTTCATTGTACCTTCCAACACCGTCTCTGTCACTACTCTATCAGCTCCTGGTCTTTCATTGTACCTTCCAACACCGTCTCTGTCACTACTCTATCAGCTCCTGGTCTTTCATTGTACCCTCCAGCACCATCTCTATCACTACACTATCAGCTCCTGGTCTTTCAGTGTCTTTCTCACACTCAAACACTTCTTCAGTACGGTCTTCCCAAAGCACTGTCGATCCTACCATGACCATCGCCCTCCACCCCGCAGAGTGCCTATCCCTGCAGAGCGAGATCGCCTCACCGGTCCCCTATTCCACTCCTGGCATTCTAATGTTCAATGCTTGGCTCTCTATATCTACTAATCGCTGATAACTGAACCATATCCTCCCCGAAAGTTCCCATTTCAGACCTTATCCTCCAGCCCCACACCGAACACTTGCCTCACCCATCTTTGGGTTCCTCCCAGACCACTCTGCCTGATTCTGATTCTGATTTGGAAGCTCAAGACACAAAGCCCCTAACAGCAAGGAGCTCAAAGTTCAAAGTAAATTTATTATCCAAGTACTAACCCAAAATTCATTTTCTTGCAGGCATTCACAGTAGAACAAAGAAATACAGCAGAATCAATGGACAACTCCTATGACTAACAAGGACTGATAAAATCCTTTCTTTTCCTCTAACCACAGCACTAAACCCAGTTACTTAAATTTCTGAATCAAATTTTTATCTCATTTCCCAGACTCAATGTGGCAAACCCATTCATTTGCAGTCAAAATGAAACACACCCAAGCAATGGACAATTTAAGGTACAAAAGAATTTCTGAGCCCCTTTCATTTAATTCCCTTTTTTGGGGGATTATCTTTGTAATGTAGTACTTCTTCTCAATAGTATTCTCTCTTGTTTTATTTTACTCTCTGGCTGTGGCAAGAATATCAAATCCACATTTATATTCCATCTTTTGCTGGCCGAAGAAATAAGTGGTTCATTTTTGCTTTGAAGGTCTATCATTGAGCAACACACACAAACGCTGGAGGAACTCAGGTGGACAGGCCGCAGAAGGAAATGACCAGTCGACATTGCTGATGAGAACTTCCATCAGAAATGTAAAGGAAGGAGTCAGAAGCCATCATAAAAAGATGGGAGGAGGGGGAGGAGCACGAGCTGGCAAGTGATAAGTGAGTCCATGCGATGGGGAACGTAGGTGGTTGGGGGAGAGGGGTATGAGCGAATAATAGGGAATGATGTGAGGAGCTAGGAGGTGATAGGTGGAAGAGGCAAAGGGCTGAGGAAGGAATTGGATAGGAGAGGATAATAGATCATGGAATAATGAAAAGGAAGTGGGGAACCAGAGGACAGTGGTGGTGTAGTAAGAATCTTAAAATGCCAGCCAGAGCGCAAAGAACAATTGTTTGGATCAAATGTATGATGTGCAGGGGGAGGGCGGAGGGTGACCTGGGTGCTAGGTGACCAAGGTAGTCTCTGCAGGCCTGAGCCTGTAGTGGCCAAGGCAATGATCACATGATGGGTCGACCTGGACGAAGGATTGACCCAGGTAGGGGTAGAGAAGTGAGCAGGGTATAAAAGAATGAGCACACCTTCTTTTAGGGCTCTCGGACTTGGGCTCAACACACAGTAAGGTCGAGACTGACGCTGTGGACCAATTGGAAGCTGCAGTTAAATGAGCTCAGGAGCACTTCCGAGATAAGCACCACTTGTTGTAACTTGGCAACAAAGCATGGCGTGCGCACCATTGTGAGTGCAAGCCTTATTTCCATCGGTCTTTGGCACAACAGATGGGCAAGTCATGAAGGCAGGAGAGAGGAAGAGAAGGAGTAAGGGAACAAACAGAATAAGGGAATACAAAGAAGGTGTTGGGGTGGGGGAACAGAGGGGAGTGGTTAATGTGAAGTAGACAAATCCATGTTCATGCCATCAGGTTGGAGACGATGAAAATAGTATTTGATGTGTTGCTTTTCTAATCTGCACTAAGCCACATCATGTTCAGTAGAGGAGGCCGTGGACAGGCACATTGATACAGAATGGGAAGTAAAATTGAAATGGATGGCCGCCAGGAGATCTTGGCTGTTGCAGTCAATGGAGTAAAAGTGCTTTGAAGAAGCAGTCACCCAATCTGCTATCTGCTTTAGGTCTTACTGATGTATAAGAGGCCACACCAGGGGCATTGGATGAAAAAAATGACTCCGACAGACTTGTAGATACAACATTTAGGATTTCTCAGTGATTTCCAATTCCATTCCACTTCACAGTCCCACACCAATACGTTTGTTCATGGCCTTCTCTACTGCCATGTTAAGGCCCGGCACAGATGTTGAGGAGCAACACCTCATATTCTCCCTTAGTGGGTCACAACCTGATGGCGTGAGCATAAACTCCTCTAACCTGGTAACCACTCCGCCTTTGTTTTCCCACATTCTGATGGCCTCCCACCCCTGCTCTCCATGGTCTACTTTCCTCTGCTAACAGATTCCTTACCTTTTTCTGCCGCATATCACCTCCTAGCTTCTCACATCATTCTCTTTCATCATTCCTCCCCTACTTGCCTAGTTTCTCCCTCATCTGAACTCACCTATCACGTGCCCACTCTTGCTTCTTCCCTTCCCTCCACTGTTTTATTCTGGCTTCTGTCCTGCTTGCTTTCCTGTCCTGATGAAGCATCTTGGCCCAAAACATCAACTTTTCATTTCCCTCCATAGATGCTGCCTAGCCTACTGAGTTCCTCCACCACTTTGTGGGTTTTGCTTGAGATTTCCAGCATCTGTAGAATCCCTTGTGTCCCTTATAGGCCGGTCATTCTTGTGTATTTGGTGCTCACATTATTGCTGGCAATTAGAACACTATAGCAACTAAACAGGCCCTTCAGCCCATCTAGTAGGTGCTGAACTATTAAACTGCCTAGTCCTATTGACCTGCCCCTGGACCATACCCTACCCATTCATGTACATATCCAAATTAAAGTCATGGAGCATAGCACATAGAATTCCAGAATATTAACTTGTAAATAATGGAGATTTGTCAATACTTATCCAAATCAGAGGATGAATTACTGCACAGGAAATTAAGAAACATTATGCCTTGGCAATATTGCTGCTTTAGTCCTTCTCAGTGCTATTGCTGATTGACGTACTTGGCAGGAAGTTTTTGCTGTGCATCCTTCAGATTTTAGACTTTAAGAACATATGACATGAGAGCAGAATTAGGCCATTTGGCCCATCAAGTCTGCTCTGCCATTTCAGCACGGGATCCATTATTCTCTCAGCCCCAATCTCCTGCCATCCCCTTGTATCCCTTCATGCCCTGACCAATCGAGAACCTATCAACCTCTGTCTTAGATATACATAAAGACCTGGCTTCCACAGCTACCTGTGGCAAAGGATTCCACGGAATCACACTCTCTGGCTAAACAAATTCCTCCTCATCTCCATTCTAAGAGGACACCGCTTCATTTTGATGCTATATCCTCTGGTCTTAGACTCTCTCAACATAAGAATCATCCTCTCCACATCCACTCTATCATAGTCTTTCACCATTCAATGTTTCAATGAGGTCACCCTTCATTCTTCTAAATTCCTGTAAGTACAGGCCCAGAGCCATCAAACACTCTTCATGTGACAAGCCATTCAATCCAGGAATCATTTTTGTGAACCTCCTTTGAGCCTTCCTTTGCAAGCAATGTGGTACTGTGGTGATTGAGGGTTTGGATATGATCCAATGGTAGGAGCACTGATCAAATAAATTACTTTATTGCATAATAAAAACAGAAAATCCTGGATATTCTCAGCAGCATTTGTGATTGCAACACAGTGCAAGCCTTCCGTCCCAAAAAGTTGTGTCAGCTTTTTAACCTACACAAGACCAATCTAACCCTTCCCTCCTACATACCCTCCATTTTTCATCTGTGTGCCTTTCGAAGAGTTCAGATATTTCCCTCACGATCCTTCATCCAATCTGGAAAGCTGAGAAAATGAACTCTAGAGAAAGGGAAGGTTAGAGAATAAAAACAGTCATAGTGAGATACATTAGTAATTTGGGGGCGTAGGAGAGTCAGAGTGGAAAATGCTTCCGGCTGGAGAAATTGAAATCTGTTTTGTACTCTGTGAGAGCAGGGTGACACCAGGGGAAGTGGTTGGTGGTGGGTATGCTTGTAATGTTTCAGATTTAGATGGGTTCCAGAAGCACTTTGGCATAGAGGTCTATGAGTTAATTTCTGGAAATGAGGCTAGAACACAGACCATTTTAAAGATATGATCCCCCAACGTATAGACATCCAACATACGAGAGAGCTCCCATATAATTATTAAATTCAAAAGTCTGATGTGTCTTCATACTTCTCTCCTAACATTGACAGGGCTAACTTCCTCTCTCTCTATTTTTACTAATGGGTCTATTTTGTCAGTTGCATGTGCTTTTGATGCTTTTCATTAAAATCTTGTATGATTATAATACTGAATGATCTTTGTATACTTTCTAACTTAGACGAAGTTGTCTGAAGGCATCTATAAATACAAACCCAGTTTTTACCCAGGAATGGCCTGCAGATAGAGTTTGATGGCCAGCATGGACATGGTGAGCTGAAGGGGCTGTTTCCTTTGTGAGTGAACCTCTGACGATGACTAATAACTCCAGGATGCTATACTGTAGGGAGGATTGCTTGGAGGACTGTTTACAGCAGAGGAGCATAGCTGGACGAAAGCATCATCACAACAGATGATTCACACAACATAGAAAGCTTTCTCCAGGGAAAGGGGAATTTCTCTTGCTCCTTTAATTTAGCCGAGGGATTTGGACAATAAAATCTTACTAATTTATGTTTTTTGGCCTCACCAGCAGGCTAAGACTCTCTTCAACCTTTCATAAGTAGTCTATAAATATGTAGATTAGTTACACTGCTTTAGTTATGAGGAAGAAATTCAGGTCATTTTTATATGAACAACAGTTCCTTTCAACTAACTTTCAGAGAGCCAGAGGCTATTACGTTTTGGGAAGTTTGTTTTTATCACCATGAAGACGAATTGTGGTACTAGGTTCTGCTTTTGTAGCTGCATAGAGCAAGATGAAAGCTATCTTGAGGAACCTGTTGTTGGATCATTGTAAAACACCTGTGGACTACATTCCTTTTTCATGAGACATAAGATCATAGGTCAACAAGTTGTGGCTTCAATGAGTGGATTTTTGGATCTGCATACTAAGGTCCCACTATTATTGAATACTCCCTAGGATCTTACCATTCCTGGATTGTTTCCTGGCTTTATTGGTACTCCCAAATTCCATCAACTCACATTCATCTGGATTAAAGTGCATACGCCTTTTCTCAGCCATTTCACCAGCACATTTCTATCATCCTATTGCCTAACAATATCCTCCACACTATCATCAACTCTATCAATCTTCGTGCAATCTGTGAGCTTACTGATCACGCCTCCTACATCCACATCCAAATCATTCATGTACAGTATGTTACAAACAGAACTGATCCCTGTAGACACCACTAGTTATAGGCAGCCAGTCCCTTTAGACAGAGAAGTGGAGGAATTTCTTTAGCAAGATGGTGATGAATCTGTGCAATTCATTGCCACAGATGGCTTTGAAGACCAAGTCATTGTGTATATTTAAAGCAGAGGTTGTTGAGTGCTTGATTAGTAAGGGCATAAAAAGTTACAAAGAGAAGGTAGGATAATAGGGTTGAGAGAGATAATAAATCAGCTGTGATGGAATGGAGGAGAAACTCGATGGGCCGAATAGCCTAATTCTACTCTTATGTCTTATGGACTTAACAAACCTTTGCTATCATTTTCTTACGCCCAAATGCCAAGCCAGTATAGATCAATCAACTTCCAGGGAAGCAAAGGAATGCTCACCAGTTTAGATCTAACCCTGTATCAGAATTAGATGCAATAGTCTCTACCTGAAGCATTACCCGTACTTTTCCCTCCACAGACGCTGCTTGACCCATTGAATGCTTGCAGCAATCTTTGCTTTTGCTCCAGATTCCAACACTGCTGTCATTTGTGTCTCCTTTGGGTCTAATTTACCAATTTACAGCATTTTGACAATATTTCCAAAGATAAAGAAGAGCAAGATTTTTAAAATAATTTTAAGCTGAAAAGCATAACAAAGTACAAAAGATCCAAAAACTGCATTTTCTCTTTAAATGTCATGTTATCAGAATTGTATTACATCTACTCCAGAAATTATGGTAACTATGAATTCATCTTCAGATTAAAAAAACACTGAAATGGATCAGCTGTGTCAAAAACAGAACTCCTGTCACATATCAATGGATTATATTATGAAAAACTGTTCACGCAGTTTTAAGAGTTATTAAAGCCCTGTGCGTCCAAATGTTTGTCTTGTAACATTTCTTTTCGAATGTCTGACTCTCATTCAAGTGTACAGTGTGGCAGCTGTGATGCACGGCTGTGTTTAGTTGGGAGAGGAGGGGAGGGGGCACCCCAATGGGCTGCTGTTTCCTTTCCAGCCTGGCCTGACCCCAAAGCACTGGAGGGGAGGTTTCTGCAGAAGGGTGTCAGCAGATTACTAACAACTTCTCTCCACATCAGGAAATGGTTTGACCCAGTCTGTTTGTTACAAACTGGCTCTTTTTACTTGCAGGCTGCAGTTCTGCATCTGGTGTCTTTAGTGGAAATTTTTTTTCTCTCTGTCTCTCTCCGTTGTCTCTCTCTTCCCCTTTCTCTCTCTGTCTCTCACTCTCTCTTTCTCTCTCTCTCTCTAAACGTCTAGCTCCTTAATGGAATAGAAACAGTTTTGTGCTTGTATGCGTGTGTGAGTGTGTGTGAATGTGTGTTTATGTGCATGTCTGTGGGATTCAGCAGAGTGACAAGTAGGGAATGGCTCACTACTCCAAATCTCCGTTAAGACGGTCCTTCAGTGAACACATTAAGGATTCCACCAACAAAGCATGGGATATATTCTGGAAAAACACAAGAGAAAAAAGACTTTCAGGTCAGTGCGTCTCACTCTATTTCTACTGATATATTCTTCTGGAAGCATGCTGTTCAGTGCACAACAGTGATATTGATCATATGACTAAGCTGTAATATTTCCAAGGCTCAGCTCACTTCCTAATACCGATACTTAATAACTGGGCAGATTCAGGGAACACAGTAACTTAAGAATAACCGCAGTGCTATGTATTGGTGTAGGTATATAGCTGGAAATTCTCTTGGACTATTACCTGCAAATTAAAATTCTCCATACTATAGATGCGAGATATAATTGCTGGAACATATGTAAGTCATACACTGAAAGCTCTAAGTTCAGTTAACCGTCAAGTAACATGTCTCTGCTTGTATGTTCAACTGTGACATCAATTAATCTGAAACCATCATGAGCAGAAGCTAATGAATAAGCTCATTCTTTATCTAAGAACATAGATAAATGTTCTTACATATTTCTGCACAAAATTAATCCTAAATGTTTAACATCTTTAACCAACTTTTTATGTTTTCCTTCTTCTCTGTCTCCTCCTACAACCAAAATCATCACCTCTGTCTCTGACAACATCAATGAATTTCATTTATTCCAGTGCTCTGAAGTTCTAACCTACCCCTCTCACACACAGATACGTGCATGAGCACTTGTACACACACACACACACACACACACACACACACACACACACACACACACACAAAGTTTGTCAAATTAAAAGACGTTGCCATTACAACTTGCAGTCAAAAATGAGGATTTCACACAGACTGCAATTCAGGAAAAGAAGCACCCCTCTTCTGGGACCCAAGTGTGATTCATTGAGATTCCAGTGAGAAAACAATTCAGGGAGGGTTTTTTTTAACTCACAATCAGGTAAGAGTAAGGCTGTTTTAATTGGTTCCAATGTCTCTAAATTAAAAAACTACTATTTACCCATGATTTGCTCTATAAAAATACTTAATGTAAGTACATCTGTGAGTATTGGATGACTACAAGATCAGGCTTGGTTCTGAAGATCCCTTTTGTCTCAATATATTCCTATTTCCTCCATTTATAAAGAATGCTTGAGTATACTGTGCCTGTAAAATGAATCAATGTATTCAGGAGCGCTGAGGAAAGTGCTATTTATTTTAATCAAATGTGACATATATAAAACTCCTGAGAACCTTTAAGTAGAAACATAGCATGCTCTCATGAAGTTTTGAAGTATACATATAACTAATGAATTGCTAGTAAGATCCTACGTTCAATTTAGCCTTAGGTAACTGAAAAAGGCAGCGTTGATGGATAAGGTGATGAAGAAGGTATATGGGACACTTGTTTTCATTGGCTGTGGCAACGAATATAAGAGCAGAGAAGCTGTGTTATAACTATATAAACCACTGGTTGGGCCACACCTGGGGTGCTGTGTGCACTTGTGTTTGCTACACTATGGTAAGGATGTGATTGTATTGAAAGGAGATTCACTAGGACGTTGCGTAGGTTGTAGCATTTCAATTATAAGGAGAGACTGAATAGGCTGGTTTATTTTCTCTGGACCAGAGGAGGCTGAGGAGTGATTGGAAAATGGTAAATAAATTTATGAGAGGGATAGGCAGGGTAGTGAGTAAAAATCTTTCTCTCATGGTGGAAGTGTCGAAGACAAGAAAGCGTAGGTTAAAGGTGAGAGGTGGGATCTGAGAGGATTTCTTTTTACACAGAGTGGTTGCAGTGTGGAATGTACTGACTGAATTGGTGTTGGGGGCAGATACTCTCACAGCATTTAAGAAGCCTATAGATTAGTGTAGGTGAGTGGCATGGACATGATAGGGCAAAGGCTCTGATTTATGCTGTATGAGGCTATGGCTCCACAATTCTATAACTCTGAAACAGTCTGTGTGCTTGTACAGATCAATATTGTAGTTCGTCCTCCCATAAGACATAGGAGCAGAATTAGGCCATTTGGCCCATTAACTCAGTTCCTCCATTTCATGGTGGCAAATCCATTTCCCTTCAAAGTTCAAGATAAATTCATTATCAAGGTACATATATGCCACCTTTCCACCCCATTCTCCAGCCTTCTCCCCATAACCATTCATGCCCTAACTTATCAAGAATCTATCATCCTCCACCTTAAATGACCTGACCTCCACAGTCACCAGCAGCAACAAATCCCACAGATTCACCACTTTCTAGCTAAATAAATTCCTCCTCATCTCTCTTCTAAAAGGATGAACGCTACTCAGAGATTGTGCCCTCTGGTCCTAGGCTCCCTCCCCCCATAGAAAATATCCTCTCTCCACATTCCCTCTATTTAAATCTTCCAATTTTTGATAGGTTTCAATGAGAAACCTCCTCTTCCTTCTAAATTCCGGTGAGTGCAGATCCAGAACAATCAAATGCTCCTCATATCCAAAATAATTTTCATGAATCTCCTTTGAACCCTCTCCAGTTTCAGCACATCCCTTCCTAGATAAGAGGCTCAAAACTGCTCGCAATACTCAAGTGAGGCCTCACCGGTGCCTGATAAAGACTCAGCTTTACACCCTTGTTTTTATATTTTAGTCATCTGGAAATTAATGCTAACATTGCATTTCCCTTCCTTACCATTGAATCAATATACAAGTTAAACTTCAGTGGGTGCCACATGGGGACTCCCAGACCCCCTTGCACCTCTGATTTTTTTCATTTGCTCCCTGTTTAGAAAATAGACTACACTTTTATTCCTTCTATCAACGTATATGCCATACACTTCCCAACACTGTATTTCATCTACCAATTCTTTGCCCATTCTCCTAATCTGTCCAAATCCTTCCTGCTTCTCCTACACCACCTGCCACTCCACATATCTTCGTATCATCCACAAACCTGGCCACAAAGCCATCAATTCCATCATCAAAATCATTGACATGCAACATGAAAAGAAGCAGTCTCAACACAGACCCCTGCGAAACACCACTAGTCACTGGTAAATAATCTAAAAACGCTCCCCTTCTTACCACTCTTTGTCTCCTGCCAATCAGCCAATGCTCTATCCTGTAATACCATGGACTCTTATCATACTAAGCAGCCTCATGTGCAGCAGCTTGTCCAAGGCCTTCTGAAAATCCAAGTAAACAACATCCACCAATTCTCCTTTGTCTGTCCTGCTTGTTAATTCCTCAAAGAATTCCAACAGATTTGTTAGGCAAGATTCTCCCTTAAGACCTATTTCATTATGTGCCTCCAAGTACCCCACTGGCACGTGGCCAAGTGGTTAAGGCATTCGTCTAGTTATCTGAAGGTTGCTGGTTCGAGCCTTGGCTGAGGCTTGCATGTGTTTCCTTGAGCAAGGCACTTAACCACACATTGCTCTGCGATGACACTGGTGCCAAGCTGTATGGGTCCTAATGCCCTTCCCTTGAACAACATTGGTGGCAACATTGACTTGCAGTTTGGGCAACTGCTGGTCTTCCATAAAAAAAACCTTGTCCATGCTTGTGCCCTGGAAGGTGCAAATCCATGGTCTATCGAGACTAACGGAGGCCTACACTACACCAAGTACCCCAATATGCCATCCTTAAAAATCAACTCCAACATCTTCTCAATCACTGAGGTCAGGCTAACTGGCCTATATTTTGCTTTCTTCCACCACCCTCCCTACTTGAAGAGTGGAGTGACATTTGCAATTTTCCAGTCTACTGGAACCATGCTAGAATCTAGTGATTCTTGAAAGGTCATAACTAATGCCACCACAATCTGTTCAACTACCTCTTTCAGAAACCTGGGGTGTTGCCCATCTAGTCCAGGTGACTTATCTATCCTTCAGTCCCTTCAGCTTCCAAAGCACCTTCATCCTAGTAATAGCAACTACATTCACTTCTGCCCCGGTTCCTTTAACTTAAGCTCTCTGATCAAATCTACTTCATTACACAACACCCAATCCAGAATTGCATTTACCCCATTGAGCTCAACCTTAAGCTGTTCTAAAACACCATCTCATAGGCACCCTACAAATCCTTCTCTTGGGATCCAAAATCAGTGCCAACCTGATTTTCCAAATCAACCTGCATGTTGAAAACCCCCATAACTATCGTAACATTGCCCTTTTGACATGCTGTTTCTACCTTCTATTGTAATTTGTAGATCTCATCTTTGGTATGTTTGGAGGCCTGCATGTAACTCCCACCAGGGTCTCTTTACACTTGCATTTCCTTAACTCTAGCCACAACGATTCTACACCTTCTGATTCTATGTCACCTTTTTCTAAGAATTTCATTTTATTTTTTACCAACAGAACCACACCCACTCCTTCTGCCTACTTGCTCATCCTTTCGATACAATGTGTATCCTTGGATGTTAAGCTCCCAACTTTAATCTTCTTCCAGCAATGATTCAGTGATAACCACTTCTGCCAAAATCTACTTACGCTACAAGATCATCTACCTAATTCTGTATACTGGGTGCATTCAAGTATAACACCCTTTTTGATTTTGGCCTGCTTTTACACTGCAACTCATACTACTGACTGCAATTCTGCCCGATCATCTGCCTGTCCTTCCTGACAGTCTCATTGCTCACTACCTCTGCTTGTAATCCAACAGCTCTATCTTCAGCATTATCACTCAGTTTCCCATTCCCCTGCTGACTTAGCATAAACCTTCCCCAACTGTTCTAGAAAATCTGCCTGCAAGGATATTCTTCCCACTCTGGTTCATGTATAATCCATCCCTGTTGTTCAGGTCATACCTTCCTATGTAAGCATTTTCTTGTCGTCAAATAAATACTGTAAATGTGATGGCCAATTTCAATACAGGAACTTGCACATCTTTGTTTGATAGCATCCCCATGAACTAGGGCTGCTGCCTCCAGGGTTTTTGGGATTATCACCAAATGCAATTTGTTTTCTAAGACTTACTTCATCCTAAAATGGAAATCTATCACCATTCCTATCTTGCTGCTGGGTTAAAATACTGGAACTCCTTACCTAACATCACAGTGTGTGAATAGTCACCCACAGAGATTGCAGTGGGCTAAGAAGCCAGTTCATCAACCCATTCCAAGGACAGTTAGAGATGGGTGATAAATGGCCTCCATCCCGATAAACAATTATCCACCGCTACTCTCTGGCATCTCCCATCTAGCCACTGTTGAATCCATTTTATTACTCCAGCATTAATACCTAATGACTGAACCTTCTTAACTAACCTTCCATGTGGAACTTTGTCAAAGGCTTTGCTGAAGTCCATATAGACTACATCCACGACCTTACCCTCGTCAACATTCCTCGTAACTTCTTCAAAAAATTCAATAAGGTTTGTCAAACAAACCGGTGACTAGCGGGGTGCCTCAGGGATCTGTTTTGGGCCCAATGTTGTTTGTAATATACATAAATGATCTGGATGATGGGGTGGTAAATTGGATTAGTAAGTATGCCGATGATACTAAGGTAGGAGGTGTTGTGGATAATGAGATGGATTTTCAAAGCTTGCAGGGAGATTTATGCCGGTTAGAAGAATGGGCTGAACGTTGGCGGATGGAGTTTAATGCTGAGAAGTGTGAGGTTCTACATTTTGGCAGGAATAATCCAAATAGAACATACAGGGTAAATGGTAGGGCATTGAGGAATGCAGAGGAACAGAGAGATCTAGGAATAACTGTGCATAGTTCCCTGAAAGTGGAGTCTCATGTAGATAGGGTGGTGAAGAGGGCTTTTGGAACACTGGCCTTTATAAATCAAAGCATTGAGTACAGAAGTTGGGATGTAATGCTAAAGTTGTACAAGGCATTGGTAAGGCCAAATTTGGAATATTGTGTGCAGTTCTGGTCACGGAATTATAGGAAAGATATCAATAAATTAGAGAGAGTGCAGAGACGATTTACTAGGATGTTACCTGGGTTTCAGCACTTCAGTTACAGAGAAAGGTTGAACAAGTTAGGTCTCTATTCATTGGAGTGTAGAAGGTTGAGGGGGGATTTGATCGAGGTATTTAAAATTTTGAGAAGGATAGATAGAGTTGACGTGAACAGGCTGTTTCCATTGAGAGTAGGGGAGATTCAAACTAGAGGACATGATTTGAGAGTTAGGAGGCAGAAGTTTAAGGGAAACATGAGGGGGTATTTCTTTACTCAAAGAGTGATAGCTGTGTGGAATGAGCTTCCTGTAGAAGTAGTAGAGGCCAGTTCAGTTGTGGCATTTAAGGTAAAATTGGATAGGTATATGGACAGGAAAGGAGTGGAGGATTATGGGCTGAGTGCGGGTAGGTGGGACTAGGTGAGATTAAGGGTTTGGCACGGACTAGGAGGGCCAAGATGGCCTGTTTCAGTGCTGTGATTGTTATATGGTTATATGGTTATAAACATGACCTTCCACGCACAAATCCATGCTGGCTACTCCTAATCAGATCCCGTCTATCCAGATAATTGTTAATACTATCTCTAAGAATACTTTCCATTAATTTACCCACCACTGATGTCAAACTGACAGGTCTATAATTGCTAGGCTTACTTCTAGACCCCTTTTTAAACAATGGAACCACATGAGCAATACACCAATCCTCCAGCACAATCCCTGTTTCTAATGACATCTTAAAGATCTCTGTCAGAGCTCCTGCTATTTCTACACAAACTTCCCTCAAGATCCTGGCGAATATCCTGTCAGGATCCGGAGATTTATCCACTTTTAAATTTCTTAAAAGCACCAGTACTTCCACCTCTTTAATTGTCATAGGTTCCATAACTTCCTTACTTGTTTCCCACATCTTACACAATTCGATATCCTTCTCCTTAGTGAATACCGAAGAGAAGAAATCGTTCAAAATCTCTCCCATCTCCCTCAGCTCCACACATAGCTGACCACTCTGATTCTCTAAGGGGCCAATTTTATCTCTCACTATCCTCTTGCTTTTAATATAATTGTAGAAACCTTTCAGAAAATGAAAGAACCTATCCTATAATCAGTAAATAAATGAAATAACAATATAATCTCTTTTTGACCATTTATTTGTTGAAGTAATACTGAGCAGAGCACCAAGTATACTACTATAGTACATATTTATTCCTTCATTATCTGTCATGTCATATGACCTGGGTGTTCATGGTCTTGTCCATGATTGGTGTTGCCAGTGTTTTTCTACAGAAGTGGTTTGCCATTTCCATCTTCTGGACAGTGTCTTTACAAGATGGGTGGCCCAACCATTATCAAAACTCTTCAGAGATTGTCTGCCTGCCTTCAGTGGTTGCATAACCAGGACTTGTGATATGCACTGGCTGCTCATACGACCATGGTTTCACATGACCCTGATCAGCAGGAACAAGCAGCTGCCACATCTTGCCCAAGGGTGACCTGCAGGCTACAGGAGGAAGGCCTTACACCTCCTTTGGTGGAGATGTATCTCCACCCCATCACCATATTCTACATATTCTGATGTTACTCTTTTAAATCTGTCACAACAACAAGGCTGGTTGTGGTACACTGAGTACTTCCCTTAATTTCAAGTCAATTGGTGGCATGATCAGTGGAACAATTCACCATTTAGCGAGCCAGCCAGCACTGTCTGTCATTTGGAAGTGGAATCCCTCAGACTTCCTATTCCTCCATTCATCAATCCAGCTCCACCAAGATTTTCCTGGAAATATAACTGATGAACATTAACCATATAATTGTTTGCCTAAGTTACCAGCCAGCAAAGCAAAGTACTTACAGCCATCAACTAAATGAAGGTAGAAGCTGGCTCTAATATTTTTAAAAATTGAAAATATTTTTAAAGCTTTCTGGTCTCCCAGACAACTAACATGGATTGTGAATTGGCAATTTAGACTATGAAGGATTGGACAAGCTAGTTCAGTGTCTCACACAAAAGAAGCTAATTCCAAAAATTTAGCTCTCCTTTAGTTAAACATTATATTGTAAGCTCAGATGATGGGCTCAAACTGATAATAACAATGCATCATCACTTTCGGGCTATAATCTAATGAAAGAAACAGACTATTTATATAAAAAAGCAATCATTATCCAGATGTGAGTTGCATTCTGGTGACTCATTGAAAGCGTTTCTACATACAATATGTACATGTCTGTGTGAGTTCCTGGCTTTAATCTAATTATTGTATTTAAATAATGACATAAAATGTGGAAACAGTGATGAATAAATATATCCTCTTGCTTGACCATCTGAGTTCGTCCAGCAACCTGGGTTTTTTTTTGCCACAGATTCCTACACCTGCTGTCTTTTGTATTGTATCGCTACAAAACTTGGGTCATTCTTGAATTACTGTGCAGTTCTGTGACCACATTATAGGAAGGATGTGCTTGCACTGGAGTGAATGCAGAGGAGATTTACAGAATGGTACCTGTATTGTATTCCAATCATAAAGAGAGACTTTGAAATTTGACAACCTCTTCCAGTTCTTTCCAGTCTGGTTCATCCTTCCATAGTCTCGCAGATCTTCTGAGTTTTGGATTTGACAGTATGATACAGAATATTGAATTCTTTATTGTTTGATCTCAGCTTTTTGTTTGTGTTAATTATAGTTAATTGTTATGCTTGTCCAGATCCTGGTCTGGTAAGGACATGCATCACTTTGGATCTTTAGGGTGAAGATACAGATGATCAAGTCAGTTTGTCATTCATTGATGTTTGTCATGCTAATGTGACGAGATGATAAATGGAAGAAAAAACAAATAATGCATTCAAATCATGTTTGCTGTTGTGTGCTGGGGCAGCAGGCTGAGGGTAGCAGACACCAACAGAATCAACAAACTCATTTGTAAGGCCAGTGATGTTGTTGGGGTGGAACTAGATTCTCTGACGGTGGTGTCTGAAAAGAGGATGCTGTCCAAGTTGCATGCCATCTTGGACAATGACTCCCATCCACTCCATAATGTACTGGTTAGGCACAGGAGTACATTCAGCCAGAGACTCATTCCACCGAGATGTAACACTGAGCAGCATAGGAAGTCATTCCTACCTGTGGCCATCAAACTTTACAACTCCCCCCTCGAAGTGTCAGACACCCTGAGCCAATAGGCTGGTTCTGGACTTATTTCCACTTGGCATGATTAACTTATTATTATTTAATTATTTATGGTTTTAGATTGCTATATTTCTTCACTATTCTTGGTGCAGCTGTAATGAAACCTAATTTCCCTCGGGATCAATGAAGTATGTCTGTCTGTCAAATCGAAATAGAATATCATGACCTAAGTTTTAGAGAGATGATACATAAATCCAGAGTCAAAGAGATACTGCTGGAAAAGCTCAGTGAGTCAAACAGCATCTGTGGAGGCAAAGGGATGTTACAGGTCGAGACCCTGTATCTAGATGGTGCTTGACCACCTCAGCTCCTCCAGCAGTTTGTTTTTTGTTGCTACAGATTCCAGTTCCTGCTATCTCTTGTATATCATCTCTACAAAACTTGCTCGTTCTTGAATTGCTTGTGCAGTTCTGTGGCCACACCGTGGGAAGGATGGACTTGCACTGGAGCAGGTACAGAGAAGGTTCAGAGTGTGATCCCAGCATGAGAGACGTAACAGGCTGCATTTATCCTCATTGTATGGAAGAGGTAGAGCTGGATTCAGTGATGTGCAAAATTATAAGAGAGATAGAGGGTAGATAGTTACAGACGTTTTCTCTCGGTGGCATTATAGAATCAGGTTTATTATCATTGACATATATCATGAAATTTCTTGCTTTGCAACAGCAATACAGCACAATACATAAAAGATTCCATAAGTTGCAATGAGAATTATATAAAAATATAAATAATACAAAAAACAAAATAATGAGGTAGTGCTCATGGTTCACAGATGATTCAAAAATCTGAGGAAGACGCTGTTCCTAAATCAGCTAAATCCTAACTTAGCTTCTGTAGCTCCTCCCTGCTGGTAGTCATCAGAAGGGAGCATGTCTTGGATGGTGAGGGTCCTGAGCAATGGATACCGTCTTCTTGAGGCACCGACTTTTGAAGATGTCTTTGATGGTGAGGAGGCTAGTGCCCATGATGAAAGAAGATGATCCAAAAGATGACAGTATAATTATGTACTGATAGATAGGAGGTTTAGAGGGAATATATGTGGGACTTCTTTCTTCCAACATAACATGTGCTTGGATTCTGGAATACACTTCTTAATGAGGTAGGCAAGGTAAATAACTCTCACAACATTTAAGAAGCATCTAGGTAAGAACTTGAAATGCCTTGGCATGAAGGGCAACAGACTAAGTGCAGAAAATGGGACTAATAGAGAAGTGCATAACAGTTGGCATGGAACTGGTTGTCAAAGAGCTTGCTTTTGTGCTTGGAGACTCAATGATTCTGTCATAGAATATTTCATATGGTGGTTCAAATGAGAGAAAAGTAAAGATGTATAGCGGGAGAAGTCTGGTAGTTTAAAATTTAGAAGGGAGCTGTAAATACAGGGGGATTACAAGAGGGAAACTCTAGATTTGGGGAGGCTATGCCTGAATGTCTTGCCACTAAGGCATGCAAAAAAATTACAGAAATGTTCAAAGGATTTAAGTCCATCCCACTGAGGCACTGGTAGTGAATGACATTAAAATGATGAGCCAGCAAAAACCATGTGAATGGCAGTGATAAGTTTCTGAAAATTAGAAAATGCAGATGTTGGAAATCTGAAATAAAAACAGAACGTGCTGAAGTTGCTCAGTAGGTCTGTGGAAATAAAAACTAAGATATCATTTCAGGCCAAACATCAGATATTTTTCTGGTGTATTTAGTTAGCCCCAATCCTGGAATACAAAACCCCTACTAATTGGTTGTCATAATACCAGTCCTACTCATTTTTCTACAGCAACACAAAATGTGTGTGCTACTTAAAATCTGTATGCTTGAAAAAAAATCTCCCCTATCTAAATAGAAACTAGCAGAAGTTCCAGCAACAGTTTAGCACATTGCCAATTTTTTTAAAATGGCACTTAACTGGTACCATCTTCTGCGAACTATTGCATTCATATTGAAGATTCAACCACACAATGCACACATTGGAACATGATTTGGATGTTAAAATATTATTTTAAACCACAGTTATAACCCAAGTGAGCTGTCTTTAGGGTCATTGAAAAATAATAAATCTCTTCAATTTACGGCAAAACCACATAAACTTGAACCATCCGGCTCACTGCACTGTGGATTTGAGTAAAAGCAGCACATCTGCCAATAAAGTAACTGTGAGTAGTGACTGTTTAAATTAGACATGACAGTTTCATACTGGATAATACACAGTGTGCTGTGTGCTTTAAGGCCATGATACAATAGCAAATCAATATGACATCACAAACCATGAAAGGGAACATTCATCAGTCTCAGCTCAAGATGGAAGCTTATGCCAACCCTCACCACATACACAATTTGTGACAATCATGGGTAGCCACCTATGTCAAGGAAACAATTCCTACTAATGTCAAACATAAAGACTGTTTATAAGCCATTGAGTATTGATGTTTTGCCTCAGAAATTAAAATAATCTGAACTTGGCCCCAATATTTCAACCAGATCATCTTAACTCTTGACTCGCTGTGGCTCAAAATTTTATCTTTGACACAATATCTACAGTTCTGTATAGTAGAAATTTCCAAGGGTTGACAAATCTCTGAGGGAAGAAGTTCCTCGTTGGCAATTCCTTGTCCTGAGAGTATCCTTCCCAGTTACTTCTAGACACTTTCATAGAATCGGCTCTGCCAAGTTACTTTCAGAATCTTAATTGTTTCAATGATATCAACCCAGGAATCAAACAACTGAAACTTTGCTCCACTGCTTCCGAACAAAATACTTCCTTTCTTAAATAACAAGGCCAAAGCTGTATACAGTCTCACCAATGTTCTTGTATAGTTTTACTAAGACTTCCTTATTCTTGTTCTCTATCCCCATGCTGGTTAGGCTGACAATGTATTTATCTTTCTGATTATTTGCTGAACCCTCTTGCTAACTGTATGTGTTTTTCTATCTGTGTGTGTGCCTCTGAACATTTTGACCCAAAGTTGCAGTTGTTAGTACTGCTGCCTCACAGCACAAATTAACCAGTTTTGATGCTAACCTTGTGTGTCGTTTGCGTGGAGTTTTCAAGTTCTCCTTGTGACTGGGTTGTTCTCGGCAAGCTGCTCTAATTTCATACATCCTTATGAACTGCTGGTTGATTGACTACAGTAAATTGTCCCTTATTGTAGATGAATGGCAAAAGATATCAAAGGATAACTGACCTGGCTCCTGCCATTCAAAAAACACACAAATAGGGAAGGGCTACAGGGAAACAGGGAGGAAATGGCACTACTGGAATTGATGTTTAAGGAATTAGCATGGATTTGATGGGCCACATCGCCTCTTTCTATATTGCAATTCCAGTCATTGATATTTCTCATGCCACTTAAATAATAGAATACAATTTTAATCTTCATACCAAGATTGATAACTTCATATTTCTGCTCATTATACTTAATCACTCTTTTTGTACAATCACTTATCCATTTACATCTCCTTGTGTTCTCTTCACAAATTGCTTTCCCATTTCATTTTGTGACATCATCACCTTCACCTAAACACTATAGATTAAAAGTAGCTAATGCCCAATCCCTGATTCCTAAGGCATACTACTGGCTATATTTTACCAATATGTTTATCCCTCATTGTTGTTTTCTGTTTGTTAACCAGTTTGACTGCATAACCCCATCACTAATCTTTAACGAAGCAAGATTAATACCTTTTGGAAATCCACACTATTTATATCTACTGACTGCCTTCTATCCATCCTGCTGGCTGATCGTTAAAGAACCATAAAACACTACAGCACAGTACAGGCCCTTCAACCCTCCATGTTGTGCCGACCCATATATTCCTTAAAAAAAAGTACTAAGCCCGCACTACCCCAGAACCTTCCATTTTTCTTTCATCCCTGTGCCTATCCAAGAGGCTCTTAAATACCTCTAATATTTTAGCCTCCACCACCATCCCTGGCAAGTCAATCCAGGCACTCACAACCCTCTGTGTAAAAAACTTACCCTTGATGTCTCCCCTAAACTTCCCTCCCATAATTTTGTATATATTCCCTCTGGTGTTTGCTATTGGTGCCCTAGAAACAGGTACTGACTATCCACCCTATCTATGCCTCTCATAATCTTGTAGACCTCTATCAAGTCCCCTCTCATTCTTCTACGCTCCAAAGAGAAAAGTCCCAGCTCTGCTAACCTTGCTTCATATGACTTGTTCTCCAATCCAGGCAACATTCTGGTAAATCTCCTCTGTACCCTCTCCATAGCTTCCACATCTTCATTAAAGAACTTTAATACACCTAATGAACAAAATTTCCTTTCATAAACCAGCTTGTTTCAGACCATAAATACGTTTCTTCTTCTGTCTTATTGATCACTCCATCTTTGAAATTTTCCCTTACTTCACCTGGTTTCAATAGATTATCTTCACCAGTCATTGGAATTGTAAATTTTACTCCTGATCCCAGAAGATGTAGGAAGTGTGTTGCCCTTCAGTTCCAGAGGGATATGGTGAAACAAGTAAATGCACATTGACTGTGAAGGGACATTCACACATTGTGAAGGGAAGCACTTTCAATTCTACACTCTGACATTTCCTGTTCTCATTCTCCTTTGGTATCTCTAAAAGACAATGTACCATCTAATGCTCATGGTGAACAATGCCAATTATGTTTTGGGTACAGAAACGTCTTGGAAAACATTCCAGTGCTGGTCTTCCATGTGATGTACTGAAAGGAGATTGTTTCATTGTCCATTGTTCCATTTAATGACTTTCCTTCCTTTGTGTTGATAAAAATGTCTTTATATAAAATGGCGATTGACAGGCCAATATACATAAGTTAATTGTGCAGAAGCAATACTGTTTTTGGTCAGGCCAGTAATGGCAATAGCATTCATAGTCTTGATCAATATGGAGAAAGTAGTATTTTGTATCTATGCATCTATAAAATAGAAATATGTGCAAACTTCTCATCTAATCCTACACAGTCACATTTTCATCACTCTCTCATGTCAATATCTGCTGTTTTAAGTTCCTGTCTACATTAATAATGCAAAACAATCAAGGCTTTATTACAACCAATGGTTATGCTGTTGCATATTTCTGTGCGTCTCCAAGCTTGTCAGTGTGCAAAAAAAAATGCCTATGTACTATTTCATAGTTGTAAATATGTGGTTAATAAGTAATACTAAATCGCAAGGATAGAGTTTTGGAACGTTGGAGCACAGAAGCAGGCCCTTCGGCCCATCTAGTTCATACTGAGCTGTTATTCAGCCTAATCATATCGACCTGCACCTGGATCATAGCCCTCTATATACCCCTCTCCTCCACGTAAGATTCAAAGATTCAAAGTACATTTATTATCTAAGCGTGTACAGCTCTGAGATTCATCCTCCTACAGGCAGCCACAGCACAGTAAAACTCCACGGAACCCATTCAAAGAAAACATCCATCACTCAACGCGTGTAAAAAGAATAAATTGTGCATGCAGCAAAAAGTGAGTGAACAACACATGGAATATCAAACATCAAACCAGGAGTCCAGGAGTACTTATTCAAATTTATTCTGAAACCGTATCCATCACTTCCACCAGCGGCTCATTCCACGTTCTCACCGCTCTCTAAGTGAATGTATTATTAAACTATGAACTGGATTTTAAAGAATGATTGTGTTCTATGTGTGTGACTTTGACCAACTACCGACTACCCATGTCATGACACCTGAAGGTTATACCTGGTCTCAGCTCTCTGTCCACTGTTGTTTTAGATTAACCAGTGAATCTAAGTTTTTACTTTCTGGATAAAGAAATATTTAATATTATAAACTGCCAGCAAATGTCAGTATTGTTTCTGCATTTCTTTAAATTCCCACAATCTTTCAACAGCTGCTCTGTTTAGAAATTGTTTGCCAACAATAACAGGACAAGTATGTAACTTTCTCATTTGTTCAGTCAGTGTTTTTAATTTGTTTCCCACATTGATAAAATGAGGAAAAACTAAGAAGTTCTGTAAATCTAAAAAAAATCTTAAAAAACATATTGCTGGACCCTAAAGCAGTCTAACTGAGACCAATGACAAGATAGGTTTCCAAAATGTTGGTAACTCTGAGATATTGTGAAATATAAATAAGAAAGCATTGAATGAAATTCTTCACCTTTCTTGCTATCTCTAGTATTTCTTCAGAACTTGGTCAGGGATGTAGGCCACAGTCCTTCTTTTCATATCTACTGATGGTTCTATTGTCGATTTTCAGATGAAAGAGCAGGTGGTCAAGTTGAGTTGGAGGATATGAGAGTGTTGATGAAGGTAACATTTCAACAAATGGGAATTCAGCTCTTGTCTTCTCAGGGGTGTTCTGCTGCAAAAAGGATTTGTAGAAAACTTCCTGTGCAGTTTTGAACTCCAGTGTGTTGGCTTTTATAAAGCAAATAGAAGTCCACTCCAACCATTTCCAGATGGCTGGGACTCTCCCATAGTTAAAAACAGACAGGCAGGAAGTGGCGGACGTAGTGGGAGTGAGAAACAGTATTCCTTGCTCTTGATAGAGGTTCTCAGCCTGAAACATCGACTGTTTATTTCACCACATAGATGTTGAGTTCCTCCTGCATTTGTGTCTATTATCCCCTGCTCAGCATTTGTTTCAATATTTTTATTCCTAAATTGAACAGGAGAGTGTAACCGTTTTCAATACCTGTTTAATAATAGAAGAAATCTTTCTTAAAACACTGAAGAAAGCCTTTGTGGAAATTCACATAAAGCTGAATTGCAGTAAACCTTGTCCAATGTGGCTTAGTTGATCATTTAGATAAAGAATTGAAGACATTCAGCACTGCCATTGGAGAAGGTCCTATCCCTCAAGTCCCCTTTCCTGCCTGAACCAGAGTACTTTATCAGACCCAGCCTTGAATATGCCCAGCTTCTGGAATTGTAAGTGTAACCATTTTTCTTCCACAGGGAAAAGTTATGATCAGCTTGTAAAGGATGTGTTAGAAGGAAAGACAATCAGGGCTTTCAAAGGTGAAAGTAATTTGCAAGCATTTGTGAGCAAATGTATGGGAAAGATGGTACCAGGACAGAATCTTTGGACTGAATGCCTTCTTTAGGGTTATAGCAATTCTCTTCAGTGATTCCAAAGGAATTTTGCCTCATGTCAGTCCAAAATGTCCAATGGTTAATAGGGAGCTAATATTTCAGGCCCTATGCGCTTTAGTATAAGGAAATGGTTTCTCAGTCTCCAGCCATTCACTCTCTTTCAGAATTAAGAATAATAAAACATAAGTAAGATCAGAATTTTTTAAAAATACACAAAATTCGGCTATTAAACAACCCACCAGTACTCAGAGGGATAAGTTTAATAATTCTCTCCAGAATTCTACAGGATCATTAAAGTTGCCAGGTCATGCTTTCACCATAACTTTTTAATATTCGAGGCATGTCATAGCTGGCAGATAGTAATGTTGGACAACTGGGCATCATTGTTTTAAAGCTGCAGGAAATTTATTCAGCATTTGGCAATGAGAATAGTCAATTTTCATCACAACCTTTCACTGGTTTGGTAAACATTACCCATATATTTTACCATGTTTCACCAGCAACCTATCTGCAGTTAGAAAAAAAGAGAACTTTATTGTCATTGCTCAAGACAAGATTGTGTTACTATGCCAATCTGTGAAAAACAGATATTTATAATGTATGCAATATGGCTTAATTTTTTTTAACGCAGCAGGATCCTCTTTTGAGTCAGTATGGGTGGAAGTCAGGAACAGGAAGGGAGCAGTTACTCTACTGGGGGTATTTATAAGCCCCCTGCTAGCAGCAGAGATACCGAGGAGCAGATTGGGAGGCAGATTTTGGAAAGGTGCAAAAATAACAGGGTTGTTATCATGGGTGACTTTAACTTCCCTAATATTGATTGGCATTTGGTTAGTTCCAAGGGTTTAGACAGGGCAGAGTTTGTTAAGTGTGTCCAGGATGGATTCCTGTCACAGTATGTTGACAGACCGACTAGGGGGAATGCCATACTAGATCTAGTATTAGGTAACGAACTGGGTCAGGTCACAGATCGGTCAGTGGGTGAGCATCTGGGGGACAGTGATCACCGCTCCCTGACCTTTAGCATTATCATGGAAAAAGATAGAATCAGAGAGGATAGAAAAATTTTTAATTGGGGAAGGGTAAATTATGAGGCTATAAGGCTAGAACTTGCGGGTGTGAATTGGGATGATGTTTTTGCAGGGAAGTGTACTATGGACATGTGGTCGATGTTTAAGGATCTCTTGCAGGATGTTAGGGATAAATTTGTCCTGGTGAGGAAAATAAAGAAAGGTAGGGTGAAGGAACAAGTGAAGTGGAAAATCTAGTCAGGTGGAAGAAGACAGCATACAGGAGGTTTAGGAAGCAAGGATCAGATGGGTCTATTGAGGAATATAGGGTAGCAAGAAAGGAGCTAAAGAAGGGGCTGAGAAGAGCAAGAAGGAGGCATGAGAAGGCCTTGGCAAGTAGGGTAAAGGAAAACCCCAAGGCATTCTTCAATTATGTGAAGAACAAAAGGATGACAGGAGTGAAGGTAGGGCCAATTAGAGATAAAAGTGGGAAGATATGCCTGGAGGCTGTGGAAGTGAGCGAGGTCCTCAATGAATACTTCTCTTCGGTATTCACCACTGAGAGGGAACTTGATGATGATGAGGACAATATGAGTGAGTTGATGTTCTGGAGCATGTTGATATTAAGGGAGAGGAGGTGTTGGAGTTGTTAAAATACATTAGGACGGATAAGTCCCCAGGGCCCGATGGAATATTCCCCAGGCTGCTCCATGAGGCAAAGGAAGAGATTGCTGAACCTCTGGCTAGGATCTTTATGTTCTCATTGTCCACGGGAATGGCACCGGAGGATTGGAGGGAGGCGAATGTTGTCCCTTTGTTCAAAAAAGGTAGTAGGGATAGTCCAGGTAATTATAGACCAGTGATTCTTACGTCTGTGGTGGGAAAGCTGTTGGAAAAGATTCTTAGAGATAGGATCTATGGGCATTTAGAGAATCATGGTCTGATCAGGGACAGTCAGCATGGTTTTGTGAAGGGCAGATCATGCCTAACAAGCCTGATAGAGTTCTTTGAGGAGGTGACCAGGCATATAGATGAGGGTAGTGCAGTGGATGTGATCTACATGGATTTTAGCAAGGCATTTGACAAGGTACCTCACGGTAGGCTTATTCAGAAAGTCAGAAGGCATGGGATCCAGGGAAGTTTGGCTAGATAGATTCAGAATTTGCTTGCCTGCAGAAACCAGAGGGTCATGGTGGAGGGAGTACATTCATATTGGAAGGTTATGACTAGTGGTGTCCCACAAGAATCTGTTCTGGAACCTCTACTTTTTGTGATTTTTATTAACGACCTGGATGTGGGGTTAGAAGGGTGGGTTGGCAAGTTTGCAGACGATACAAAGGTTGGTGGTGTTGTAGATAGTGTAGAGGATTGTCAAAGATTGCTGAGAGATATTGATAGGATGCAGAAGTGGGCTGAGAAGTGGCAGATGGAGTTCAACCTGGAGAAGTGTGAGGTGGTACACTTTGGAATGACATACTCCAAGGCAGAGTATAAAGTAACTGGCAGGATACTTGGTAGTGTGGAGGAGCAGAGGGATCTGGGGGTATATGTCCACAGATCCCTGAAAGTTGCCTCACAGGTAGATAGGGTAGTTAAGAAAGCTTATGGGGTGTTAGCTTTCATAAGTTGAGGGATAGAGTTTAAGAGACGCGATGTAATGATGCAACTCTATAAAACTCTAGTTAGGCCACACTTAGAGTACTGTGTCCAGTTCTGTTCGCCTCAGTATAGGAAGGATGTGGAAGCATTGGAAAGGGTACAGAGGAGATTTACCAGGATGCTGCCTGGTTTAGAGAGTATGGATTATGATCAGAGATTAAGGGAGTTAGGGCTTTATACTTTGGAGTGAAGGAGGATAAGAGGAGACATGATAGAGGTGTACAAGATATTAAGAGGAATAGACAGAGTGGACAACCAGCGCCTCTTCCCCAGGGCACCACTGCTCAATACAAGAGGACATGGCTTTAAGGTAAGGGGAGGGAAGTTCAAGGGGGATATTAGAGGAAGGGTTTTCACTCAGAGAGTGGTTGGTGCGTGGAATGCACTGCCTGAGTCAGTGGTGGAGGCAGATACACTAGTGAAGTTTAAGAGACTACTAGACAGGTATATGGAGGAATTTAAGGTAGGGGGTTATATGTGAGGCAGGGTTTGAGGGTCGGCACAACATTGTGGGCTGAGGTGCCTGTACTGTGCTGTACTGTTCTATGTTCTATGCCTCGGTAGTCCATAACACTCAAAGGACATTAGCAAGCCAGGGTGTCAGTTGTACAACAGCCCTTGGGAAGAAGCTGTCTTTCAGTCTTATAAGATGTTTCTGTATCTCCTACAAGATGGCAGAGATTGAACAGACCGTGTCTAGGATGGGATGGGTCTTTAGTGATGTTATGAGCGTGCCATAGGTATCAAGAGTTATAGATTGTCTCCAGGTCCGGAGTGGAGTCCCAAGGATGCGCTGAGCCATTCTAATCACTCCTTGGAGTACTTTATGATCTGTCTTGCTACTTTTAGAGTATCACACTGTCATTCCGTATGTCAGTATTCACTCTACTGCACATCAATAAAAGTTAGTCAGCAATATTTGGGGCAAATTATCTTTCTTTAAGCACTTCAGGTAGTATAGTCGCTGTTGTGCTTTCCCTACTATCGGGGTTGTGTTGACAGACCAAGAGAGCTCCTCAGTGATGTTCATCTCCAAAAGCATAAAACTGGAGACACTTTCCACTACCTCACTATTTAGGAGTAGTGGAGCTTGTTTGGGACCTCTTGCCTACATGAAGGCAATTATCATTTCTTTTATGTTCTTGATGTTGAAAGATAGTTTGTGATTCATGCACCAATCAGACAGTTTCAGCACCTCCTCTCTAAATGCAGATTCATTACTCTTTGTGATCAGGCCAATCACAGTTCAGCATAATGGAGTCCTGATGAGGCGTCTCGACCTGAAATATAACCATATAACATATAACAATCACAGCACGGAAACAGGCCATCTCAG